>NC_134830.1:69816605-70125568 GCF_004210375.1 Tachypleus tridentatus
TTTGAACTCAACACACCACAGTATAAGTTCAGCAATAAAAAGAAATGTAACTTTACCTAGAATATTCTTGTGGGAAAGGAGAAGAATACCATGTCTCAATCTCATATTGACCAAACTCTATGGCCATAGGGTAACGAGCAAGAGTCTCAGCCAATGGTGTTTCACGTACAATAGTCTATGGTTTCAAGGAGATAACTTATTAGATAAATAAGAAATCTGTAGATATTTTTTTAGATTATTAATACATAAATATTTGAAATAAATTACATCAACTACGAATGCTGCAAAATTACTTTAATGCTGGGTAAAAATTTAGAAATAAAACACCAGTTTAATAAGTTACTCAATTAAAGAACTATATACACAACATTATAACTCTTCTGTTCTAAATATATAAAAAGAGATTGAAGATAATAAAACTTGCACAATAATTTTACATTGAAATTTAATGTAGTAATAAACATAGCTGATTTATTTATAAATAATTAGAAATTAGCTTTATTAATTTTTAGACTTTATTGAAGGAAAACTAAAATATCAATGCTCTTTAACTTGAGAAAAGATAAACATACACAACCACAAGTTAAAGGATTTATCCTAAGATTTTTATATCTTTACATATATAACATTAACAACAATTGATGATTAATTCATTACAAAATTAATTTATGAAAAAAACTGAACACAGTGGTACTTCTCAATTGTAATATTTATGTTTGGAAGCAAAGAAAGCCAAATGATACACAGTTCATAATTATATAGTAAGAATAAAGATATAAAATGTAAATAACTGCTTGAAAAATAGCTTTATCTAAATTCTATTTATTAGTGTATAGTCATTTACTACTTGGGGACAAGAACTGGCTGTCATTTCTGGTAGTGTGTGTGTGCTCGCACGCATGTAGTGTTTGTTTTTGAATTTTGAGCAAAGCTACACAAGGGCTATCTGCACTAGATATCCTTAATTTAGCAGTGTAAGACGAGAGGGAAGGCAACTAGTCATCACCACCCACTGCCAACTCTTGGGCTACTCTTTCACCAACAAATAGTGGGATTGGTTGTCATATTATAATGCCCCCATGGCTGAAAGGGCGAGCATGATTGGCACGACGGGGATTCAAACCCTGACCCTCAGATTACGAGTCAAACACCTTAACCCACCTGGCCGTGCTGAGCCACGTGTGTGTGGTGAAATGACAAAAAAAAAAAAAAGAGAGTAAAAACACTAAAATTCTTATACTAGTAGAAAATCCTGTATTTAACATGAAAAACAATTATAGCATTTCAGCATATTCAAAGTGCTTCTTTTTTAAATCACAAAGAACGTACAATTCTTTCAAGTATTATTAAAATACACCAGAAGTATTTCAAAACAACAGAAGTGCATTCTATAATTATAAAGCTCTGAAACTACTAGTTATTCTAGTTTAATCTATTCAAATTTAAGTCATAATTTAAAAAGTTAATGCTACTAATAAAATCAGTTGAATGATCTACGGGGAAATGTATTTTTTAAATTATTAGCCCACAGATATTTCGTGCTTTTAAACCTTTACATGAAAGTTACTTTGGATAATATTAGAAGCAATTTACTTTATTTACCAACTTACACATAATGAATCTTCCTGGGCTTTTTTGAATAGGTTAAGATCTTTCTCAGTCACTCCTGGTAGCAAATGCTGTTTGTTATTTTGTACAGGTGTTCCATCTGTTAAATTAAGTTGAAAAAAATAAAATAAATTGCATGTTTAAATAATTAACTTTCTAAACATTTAAAAATCTCTCTCTTGTGCTTTGCTCCAGATATTTCACTCTAACATAAGACATTATGAAATGTCAAACCAGTGGTTTTACAATCTTCATAATCATTTTACATGCTCACCTAATGTTGTTATTGCTTATGAAAATAAAAAGGTGACAAAAAAACTAAATCAGATTTTGATCCACGAGTGTTCAGTACAAGAAAAACACTATTAAGGAGATATTTCCTAAAAACAAAATAATGTACTGAAAAGAAGGGGATTGAATATCTGTAATTCTGTACAAATAGCTAATTTGAATAGCAATGCATAATTTAATTTTTTTTTAAAGAAGAAAACATGTATGAGATTGAACTTGATGCTCTCCTGATAATATGCACAATACTTAACAGATTAAAGAACTGAAATCATTTCATTTTAAGCAACCTAAATTAAACAATTCTAAAAATGATACTCTGATAATCCTAGCTATGATGAAACTAATAATTTTCACAAACTTTAATAACAGCTAGATTATTAAAAATTTGGTAACAAGAATTGAACAATTCAGTTACATTGAAATTAGATGTAGTAATGAGTATTAAAAATTGATAACTAGAAGAGTGCATTACAGATTATTTAGTCCTTCATTTATGAAAACTGAAAATATCAAAGTTCTTTAGCTCCAGAGAAAATAACTGTAAATTATAAAAGTTAAAGAATTAAATTTTTTGTACCTTCACATATATAGGTAACAATACGTGTAATGATTAACCTTTAAAAATTAAGTTTATGAAAAATTGAAAACAGTAGTTCGTATAATCATGAAGTATATATGAAGTTAGTGAAATGAAAAAACAGTAACAATACAGATGTTGTTTCACATGCTCATGTAATTTCAAATCTAATACTAGTGGGAACAGAAAGGAAGACCTGTGGAAAAATTTAACGTGCTTGAACTTAATATGAAAAACAATCATAGCACTTCAGTGTATTCTGAGATTTTTTAAATCATAAAAAACATACAACTCTTTCAACTGGTATTTAAATATACAAAGAAAAGTATTTCAAAAAAAAATGTATTCTATACTTATAAAGTATTCAAACAATTCTTTGTCAAGTAACAAATGGTATACTGTGTTCTGAAGAGATGTAAAAACTTATTAGGTTCAATTATTCATTAAGTAAGCTCTAACACTGTTTTACCTCTTTCAGTTTTTTCATTCAGAATTATCTCAAGTAAATTATATTTTTTTAAATATTGTACTACTACAATGTTTAAAAAATATAATTTACATGAGGAGATAATTCTTTTTACTTAATTTTCACAGAAGAGTTATCAAATTGTCTTGTATACAATGTTAGCTTTTCAACTGATTTAACAACACTGTATTTATGCTTATAATCTTATAATTCAAATATATTGTTCCCTGCATTTTTAAAGAGGTTATAAACATCAAAAACCTTGAATTGTGTTTTTTATGGAACTAGTTTATCATGTTCTACATGATAATTATGAAAAACTTTTATAATTTACTAATCATCCTTTAGGAACATTAATTCTGTTCAGTTTTTAAACCAAAAAGATCTAACTTAAACACAGAGGGAAGAAATATTTGAGCAGCTTTGAGATTTTACACATAGTAACTTGCATACAAGATTAACAGGCCTATTAAAGTAAAACAAATATCACTATATCACAAACCTATTTGATATAAAGCAAATTTTCTGAATATTTATTTCTTCTTATTAAAAGTCTAAAACTGAAAAGTTCAGATCATTAAAACTATGTATTATACTTCTATTTAAGATGTGTACTGTACAGTTCTTTGCCTCAGACTAAATAATCTTAAAATTTATTTTCCATTTTTAAGCTATTATGACTTAATGACTTAAAAACATTACAAACAAACTTCTAAACTGAAAGAAAAAATACATTAAACTTAACTTCACTAAAATTTAGATGAAGTATTATCATGAAAACTTTGTGAAACAGGAGCAGACTCCTGGAAATAGGCCTGTCACACAGTTAAGGAAGCTAATATTTACTTTTAAGTACTTGTTAAAAAATACTGTAGAGAAACATGTTATTTTGAACTACTAGATTTCAAGATGTTTTAGTTCATTAAAAACATTAAATTTATAAGAAAATCTTATTTACTGTTCAAATATTTAAAGAATAATATTAACACATAAAGATGCTCTGATGTAAAAAAATAGTTATTGAATTTATTTATTTGGTCTGAGGGCATTTCAAGTTCTTGAAACCAAATACACAAACCTATTGTGGAAATGTAAGTAAAACTATGATACAAAACAAAAATTATGTATCAGGTCAATATTTCAGGTGGGTATATTATTCATTGGGTATGAAAAGACACCATATATTTTAAATAATGAAAATAAGTTTAAAGTTTCTTTTAAATAACCTTTGGTGGAAGTAGGCTGATTTAATACCTCTAAAGTCTACACTGTTTGACTCCTTTACTTTTAGGTATAAAGAAACAATGCTACAAATTAAAAATGGTACATTCCACTAAACATTCCATGTTACATGTAACTTCTTTATTTTGTAATCTTAACTTTGAAATTTTGTTTTTTTAGTCACTCTATTAAAATAACATTTAGATCATGACAAAGAATCAAAATATTCATTACTAGTTTAAAAAACTGACAATAAACAAGTAAGTTGTTTACTAAACTGCCATTCAATTTACACAATTTTGACAAAATTATTTGATCATTTATTTTCTAGGGACCTAGTTTTACATTTTAATAATTGTGTACACTAACAAGAACATGCAGAGTAATAATGAATGTGTGGTCAGGGTTGTCAAGAGCCATCATCAATTTGCATAAAGATATATATCTAATTTGTAATGATTATTCATCTACTCCAAAAGTAACACCTGGTTCCTTTTATATCCACATTAGGCCTGTGTCCTTGTAGATGCCCAAAAAGATGTCAGGACCACTAAGTCTGAATTTTACACTAACTGTTCACTCGGTTGTCAGCCATTCAGATATTCAAATTGGTAAACAGATTTTTTTCAATTAAAATACCTGCAACTCTGTAAGCACAACCATTTTGTTTAACTATATGAATATTGCTAACATCTGAGAGGGCAAAGTCCCTCAGGGTTTTTTAAGCACCTGGATGTAGAAAAAAAGGGATAACAGTATACAGAAGTAGAAGAACAGCCACCCATGAAATTAAAGTTGATACAAAAGAAGCAAAACTTACAACAGTAACTAGTACAAAAAACAAAACTCATCAGGACTGTGGATAAATGCTGAAACTTCATACTTACAGTAGATTTTATACTGCTAATGTGTAAGCAGAATAAGTTCCCAGGTCACATATGAATTGCTACTGATAGTTGATACAATCTCTCTTTTATTCTTTTTCTGACATACATACCATCTACACACGTTTTTCTCTCTCCCTGCACACATGTTCTCAAGATGAAAAAGAGTCAAGTTAACTTTAATGTATACAGTGTTGTCGTATTATTCTAACAAATACTTATCACGGTTAATTATCATTCTGGCACTTTTAACTGATGTCAAAACAGTTCAAATGTAACAGGAGTTTCAAATTCCCATATTTAACCTATTCTTGCATGTTTGAACCATATACTAGGTCTTTCATGACAATACCAAAGGATGCCACATTTTTCAATGAACCATTATTCTTAGTTATAAATTATTTCATTTTATCCAATTATGCATGAAGAAGTTAAGGAATTATACTAAGTTTCCTTATCATCAAAAAACATAATTAATCATGAAAGCACTATTTCACTAGTAACCAAGATATAAAAAAGAAGCACTTACTTCATTCTACTGAACTGTAATGCTTAACCCTTAAACAGCAGGAATGTTGTAGGTAGCAACATCAATTGATGATGGCCTCTGTTTGAGGGTTAAACATTAAAGCATAAACTGATGTGCATGTGCATAAATGGTTTAAATACAGGCAAAATATTTAAAAAATTAGCCAGTGTCAATGACCTTATGGATATAATGTTAAAAAAATACTTCATGAAGTTTAGTAAATTGCAATACCTTAAAAAAAACTTTTGCTATGTACAAAGGAGGATCATAGAGCAAATGAAAATTAATTCACACTTCTTGCATGTGAACAGTCATAACTGAAACCCAATTTCTCATGTCAAAAGGATGGAATGCACTGTAAAATTTAATGAATAATTGTAAGGAGGGAAACATATGTGAATACCAAATAGGATAGAGAGCTCCAAGGGCTAAATTCCAAGATAAATGTGACTATACAAGCAACAAAAAGAAGAAATTATAACATCATTCTAATGTTCTGGTATGATGAAATATTATCATAATGTGGAAGGTGTGTGTTTGTTATGGTATACTTCTAAAATAACTCATTTTTAATATACTAAACTTGCTGATATGTATAATATAATTCTGAAACAAAATGCCAATTTTTCCAATTGTCCACCACGCATCAAGTGCTCAATTATATTTTTAAATAAAATTTAATAAAATAAATAATGGTGCATATTACTACACTGGAATCTTTAAGAGGAATTATTTTATTACTATGGTTAAAGAAAATTTTCTTTCAACAACTTAAAACAAACCTTTTGTAGGTTTTTAATTAATGTAAAGACATGAAGCTTCTGAACCATGGATAATTTAGCATAAATTGTGAAATATGTTTTCCTTTTTTGCATAAAGTATAAAACCTGTTCTAAATAATACATCCCCATGTTATTTAGACATTATTCTGTACAATGTGTATTTAAGTTGAATTAACTCATTTTTAATCTGCAATTAATAAAGAGTTAAACTTTCAGTATGATGAACATAAACAGCAAGCATATTGACTATGTGTGCATGCTAGTTTTCCAAAAGGTAAGGAAATTATAAAAGGAAATATGAAATCCTTGTATTACAAGACTGGGTACTGTATTTAGACACTTAAGATGGACCACATTTTAATAATAGTGTGGACACAGTGTGGCATACTCTTCTCAAGATCTTGGAAAGCACATTATTCAAAGTAGCCCATTTATTGAGATGTATGGTCTGAACTTTGGGAAAGATAATTAAAAATCATTTGAAGGATGGTTACAGGATTGAGATATCCCTAACTATACTAGCCAAGAAAGGAGACTGAAATAACTGATCAATGTTCTTTAAATCAATTTTCCACAATACATGTATGATGGGGTATTATATTACCATTTAAGAAAAATCCTCTTCCACAAGGATAGAAATGCAGAACAGTGGGATGGGCATGAATGACACCAAGGTTTAAGTATGCACTGACAATTTTATTTGCCCTTCTAAAGAAATAATCAAAGACAAGATCTTCACTGTATATGCAGTCCCCACACTATTACAATGAGTTCTCAAAATTCTATTTTTTAAAAAACACAGTCATGGTGAAATAATTCATGATTATTTTCATATTCTGACTCTTCCAAAAGTACAGAAATGCAATTCAGACTACATCACACACTTCAAGTTACTGACTATATATAATCTGCACAACTTTAATTATAACAACTGATGCTGCATTTTTCTGTTTTGTTTTTAAAAATGGTTTATGGCAGTTTTTTCTATTTTTGGCAAGGTTAGGTATAATTGAAAGTAATCATATATTTACCATTGTTGATGAAATGAGATAATTGTGACAATCTTACATCTGTCATTCTTTACAATCCAGTCCAATTATTATTTTTCTGAGTTTGTCAACTGTGGTTAACATTGAATTATTTTGTAGTGACAAATGTAAATACCTTTAATTGCCACAAGTGATACATTGCTGACAGATACAATGATAAAACCAACAAAAGGAATTAGCTTTTAAAATCATCCTCCTGCTAGACTAGCACCTGCTACCATGTTCCTATACTAGTTCAAATGGTCTTGTCACATAGACTTTCAAAATATTATTGATATAATTTTGTTTCCCAACTTCAGGGGCTCTATCATTCATTTAACACAACACATAATCAGTATGTACAAGTAAATTTAGTGTATTCTGGGATGAACTGATGCAACCTTTAAAAGTTTGGTATATATAGTTTAATTGGTAGTGAAAAATGCACAATAAGAATTGCAATGACTTGTTGATAAAACAAGCAACCATTTTTATGAGAACTAGCTTCAATTCCTACTATTTCTACATGTTTTAACCCAGTAAAATTTAGTTTTTAAACAAATATTTGTAAATTTTATCATAGCTTAGTTATATAAAGTTATACAACTGCACACTTTTTTTTTTACTTAAATACTTCAATTACAAATATCTTCCTTTTTGTGGGTTTGCCCACTCAAACATCTTAAAAAGTGTTTGACGTTTGCTATTAACTAAACCAGTCATGATAACATACTTCTATGTAATACGACGTACAAAAGATTTTATTACAATTCCAACAATAAAACTAACTTTTTTCTGATCCCATAAAAAAAAACAATTTTCACTGATGCTTCCCTTAACCCCCAATGCCTTCAGCCCCATACAATCTCAATGTTCAATAAATTCACTGATAACTAATACTAAAACCTAAAATACAGAAAAAAAAAAAACTGTGCATTTCCAATATAAATCATTGTGACTACCTTATTTTTCTTCCAAGTGTTGTTATTTGGTATGCAATGAATGCTTATCACAACAATAATTTCTTGTTCTTGTTGATTTGTTAATGCAAAGACACACAATGGGCTATCTGTGCTCTTTCCATCTTGAATATCAAACCCTAGATTTTTAGCACCAGAGGTACACTTACTGCTGATCCACTTGATTGCACAAGAATTATTGTCAATCACAAAAAGAATGTCATAAGTTTAAATTTACATAAACAAAAATAACTGGATAGTTAGATATGAATAAGATATGTTAATGTTAGTTTTATTTGCACTTTTGTGTAGGATAAAATCATATTTAATGTAAAACAGATCATGTCAAAATCTTTGTTGTTAAAGCACAAACCTACACAATGTGCTGCACTCTTCCCACTGCAAGTATGTTTGTGTTTTAATAAGGGTTCTGTAATTCCAACAATAGCAGTACCCTCACAAACAATTAACACTATATTCTTTGAAATTAATATAATAATCTGAGACAACGTTTTTTCGATACAGTAATGTAACTGCTTCCAAAAGTATAAATGTTTTATCATTTTACTAAAATAATTTTAATAATTTTACACATTTGCATACGAGTTTTGATTTTTATGTGTAAACCATGAGGTTCTTTTGATTTCAGAAGAGTTTATAAATTTTATCACTGCAAATTTTTTTAAGATGCTTAAATTTTCTTTTAGTTTCCTTAACGGAAATCCCTAGCACATTTAACTTTCATGAATACATAATTTCTACTGTAACATGTATAAAAATACCAAGCAGATATATGTCATTAAACAAACACGTTCAGATATAAAATAAAACGAAGTATAACAAACTTCACACAATATATGAAGATGGAATATATAATTTTAGTCGTTTCCATCCATGTTTTGATTATGAATAACTATACCATTATTACTACTAACGCAAATTAAAATCTTCTGTTTAATTGTAAACAAAGTTATCAAGGCAACCGAGGAGGAGGGGGGGGGCGTATAAGGAAAATTAACTCGATAGCTTACTTGAACCATGAATCAAGAAGTGACGTCATATGCAATGAAATCCTTCGTAAAACACACATCCTAGCGAAACGTTTATTGTTTAAAAATTTACTGGCTACATAATTACTATGATATGAAAAACTATTAAGAGTATTAACTTTCAAAGCAACTATAAACATTAAACATAAGTAATAAATTTGCCTTCATTGTTGGTTAAAGTGTTTGAAAGCAGACCAACATTTAACAGTGAACCCTAAATCATAATAATACATTTTATTACCATTTATTATGTCAATCACATAAGTAGACACATGTATGTGTAGCCTGAAGTGCATTATTAAGCTACTCTCCTGAAAATTTCATGAAAATAACACTTCATTTTAAAGTCGCGCATGTTACAAAAAAAAAAAAAGTTTGTTTGTTTTTTCATTCCTAACGCGTACAGTTTGAACAACTGCGGTGAATGTGTTTCAGTCACATGAAGTTCTCTAGGAGTCACCTTGGAAATGTTTAAACAGACTAAAGAAAAATATTAAATTTCGTTCTCACGTAAACATATTATCAAATATGACTCTTACGTTGCTGTGGCGGGAAACAGCAAAGCAGGATAACCAGGGTACATAAGTTTCATGCAGACTACCAACATTAAAAAAAAATTACGTTTGTTTTCTAGAAGTTATTTTTTCGATACATCTTTCTGCTTATCAGTTCATAACAATTTTGAATTATAAATGTATAAAAACTGCAATTCAAATCTTCCTTTTGTCGTTCGACACAAGAGCCCCCTTAATTGAGCTAAACGCTAACACACAACAGTATATCAGAAAGATTACTTCTAAAAATCACACCTTTAATTAAAAATTCACTAATAATAAAAAAGTGAAAAAAAAAATCCGCAGTGCGAATTCCAGGACTTTGATCTTGACATGAGATCTCCTGACATGAAATTATTTATTTTCGTATTTAACATTTATAGATGCAAAATGATGGCTAACAAACAGTTTTAATTGCAACAATGTTAAGAACAGAATCATTAATATAAACGTTTGTGTGGTGTTACGCACAATACTACACACTGATGTGTTGTGATCACCACCGGTACCAAACAAACTTAAGACTTATTCCTGAGACAGACAGAACACTAATATAGAAGCCAATGCCGCTTGCTGTGTTAAAATCACAACTTTAAAAAAAATGTGTTAAATTTACTTTATGGTATTTCGTTAAAACTATGATGAAATAATGCTTGTTTTAAAGTTTCACGCAAAGTTACAGAAGGGCTATCGGCCCAAGGATGTCCACAGTTTTCAACTAGAAGGCATTAATTCAACACTTTCTCCAACTATCGACTCTTTAGACGTATTCTCTGATTAAACTTTCGGATTTATCTTTCACCACGTGGTCTCACAGTGCGGAGTGCGTTTTTGTGACAAGAAACCATGAACTTTCAGATTCACAATCCGGGCATTTTATCTTATGCCTACGCCCATCCCTAATGTTAATCTATTGCGCTCACATTTGTCTCCCCCTTCCCCTCGTTGTTCCAGGATGTGAATCACAAACGACGTAATCCGAACTTTCGTTTAGGCACGATTTTTTGAAGTAATATATGAATACACGCAGACACATATACGTACCTCCATATGTTTACTTACGACTTCTATCTTATCCATCATCAACTAACGACATCAAAAATTAGCGCAATATTTATAAATTAATTGTTACTTTGACGTTTTTATTTAATTATACACTGTTTTGCTTTCCTATTAATCGTAACCAAATAACGAAGAAAATAAATAGCGCTATTATAAAGATTTGTTATCCATCGTTAATATTTACCACTTAGCGTTTAGAAAATGCCTGCCAAATCATTTGTAACATTTCACTACAAATTACGACTCACAGCATGCAGAGCCAACACACTTTATCAGTAGGCAATACTGGCAATGAAAAATGCCAAAAGTTTTAACTTGCTGTTTGTTCAAAAGCTTCCTTTTCAAATTGTATACATATTTCAATTAATCTTCAGTAAAAGACTTATTTCTCAGGAGACCAATTATGATCAAATTAAAGCGGATAACAACTTCCAAGAATGGTACGCTCGTGACTATAAATGCTGATTATCCGGGTCACCAAAGTCTCATTATAGGATTCTCAGTTCTGTTATCGATTCATAATTTGTTTTAAATCTTACATCTAACTTCAAAAGGACAACATACTAGCATATGTACACAGGAGCGTAAACACGTTAGTCAGAATCCAGTGAACGTTCTTTATTTCCACGTAACGCCAAAACGTGCCAAAATGTAGTTCTGATACATTCCGTTCCACTGGGGCTTTATATGGACTGTAATTATCATCTGTTTTGCCGATATGCGTGATTCAAAATAGTTTTAACATAAAGCATGTAACACCCTGCAAAATTACTTTACAGTTTAGACCATAAATGAACAAACAAACAACAAAAAACGTAAGTCAGTAAATACTTAAAACTTTGACTTTCTTGAATAATAAATCTTGTGTAGCAGATGAGCGTTCAAGGCCAAAATTATTTTACACTTTATGTCTTGTATGCTTGGGTCGATAGAATAGATCTATCTGTGTAATATACACACTAAGAAACGCTTTATAACACAATACACGACACAACATAAAAGGCAATTTTTTATTATTATTATTTTTAATATCTACCTTGGTCCCAGACACGCAACGAGATTCCTTTCAGTCTCCCTTCCCTGACTGATTGCTCTGTGTACAGGCTACTAGTAACTTAGGGCGGAGCCGCAATGTAAGCAGCTGGTTTCCAGGGCCGTTAATTACTGCCTCAAACATTTACCTGGTAAATTTAACCATGTCACACATGAGGTTGCCCCTGACCTGTAAATTTACTTAACGCTACATGCAAGAAAAAAAAACACAACAAAAAACTCGATAGATTGCATCTTGCAACCCGAGCTGCTATATACAAAAACATTACACTACTAGTAACTGCACGTGAGCTGCACAAACAACGACTAAACTCGTTATGAACAAAGACCTCGACATGCTTCACTTTTCTCTGTAAGCTTGTCATACAAAACACAAGTTTCAGCTTAAAATTGAGAAATTCGATTTCAGGTCAAGAAATGAGTATCAGACATACGTTACGAAAAAATGAAAACATACAATGAGGTTTAAAACTCATTATGTATCTTCATGTTAGAACTGAACATAATGAGCCCTTTAAATATGTATCACATTCAGGGGCGTAGATTTTTTACACCCGATGGGGGCGATGATTTTTGCAACCACTTATGTGGACTGTTCAATTTGCAAATTGTTAATCTCTGATTACGTGAACCTGAAAGCTGTAAACATGTAGTCACAGAGTAATCTTGTTGCCACAATACTTGCATGTATACTTAGGCCTACTGACTGATACTTAGATCGAAAAGCTTAGAAAAGCACGCCTATATTAAAGATGTACATTTCGGCCACTGAAAAAGCCTACATCTAGACCTAATTAAGTAATTCGATTGGTAAGAACACGAGAATCACAAGAACAAACACACAATTTGTAGGCTTGTGATGCAATAAAAAATTCAACAGACCAAACTGTAGGGGGATGATTGTATGCACCATACCCCCCACCTAAAATGAAGGGGGGTGTATACCCCCTCCCCTCCCCAGGATCTACGCCCCTGATCATATTCATACACATGCTTCTCTATAATAGCTCCAAATGTAGAAAGCAAAATGTAAAAAAAGAACAAAGTTCTGGAAGGCCATCTTTCCTCTATCTAAACATTTTTCTCTTCCAAGTTTACACGTAAGTGACATAAAAATTCTGTATTCTGAAATATAAACTGGTACATAAAACCATATCATGACTAGTTAAGAGCTACAGTTTCGAGATATCAAATTTGATCAGCCCAGAAGATAATCGAAAGAGAAAGCAGTTCAATGATGATTTTATGTCCTTATGGGGGAAAGAATGTAATAGTACAGAGAAGTTTTTACTTTGATGCATGTCCTAAAAATAATTACCCTTTTAAATAAAATATCCAACAGATGTTTACGAATGGAAGTTTATTGTTTTATAACAGAACATTCTAGAATAAACAAGATCGACTACACCTTATTTCATGATGTGTGATACACCCAGAAACTCTTGTGTCTATCACGTAGTTCTTTTGTGCCATTTAATGATTGAGAAATAGAAGTTTTATTCCTTTGAAAAGAAAAGAAAAAGTTACAGAATTTAATCGTAGCTCTGATTAAGTTTTTCAGAGTACAAGTTCAAATTATTCCACCATATACTTTTTTTAAGCGGTGTGTATTTTCGCATATATACTCCCCTCTTCCACTACAAATTTATTTGTGAAGTGCATTTTGCTTAAATTTTGGCTTTTTTTTACACAACATAGCCAGAATTTTACAGCCAGTCTTTTGTGCAAAAACAGATCTACACACAAAACTATTTTTATACAGTTTTATGATTGCGCCAATGTCAAATAGTGCGATAGATTGTCATATACATCTTCATAGAATAGTATGTACAAAACGACAGTTTGGGAGTTTCGCACATGAAATCCATTGGGGCTATTTCTTTCTTTATCAAACACCGGAAGCTGACTTTTTTCATGGCCAAGCCACCACCGGGTGGGTTGCTATTCACACGAGAACCAGAACTGGTCACATGCAACCCCTGCCAATTCACATGACTTCAAACGCATTTGTTACAGTCCTAACTCCTTCGCATGTCATTTTTTAGTTATAAAAAACAAACAAAAACAACATACTAACTGCAAGTCCTATTCCTTGCCTTTATACATTAGCTTTAGTTTTTCAGTTACTTATATATATTACAATCACAATTTAACTACTATGCTGAAAATATGTTACTCATGTTACTTGGTGCCCATATTAGAACTTTCAGAAGTGCCGAGTTCTGCCACACAGGATTAAACTTGCAGTTTACTGGTATTTTCACTTCAATAACGTCTTCGCTTGCGCAAATTCCAACAGTTTTTGCTCTCATGAGAAATAAGATTCACAGAAGGGGATTATATTCTTGTAACCAACCAATAAAAATAATTTTGTTCGTACGTAGATTACTCGTAGGGGATTCATTTATTGAAACCGATATTCAGTTTTAACTTTTACGATTTTTCTAGAACTAGTTATAAACAGACATTTATCTTCCACGATTTCAAGAAACCGATCAAATCTTTAATAATTTATACAGAAACTGAAACCACCAGTGGTTCAGAGCAAATATTAAGGTTTATAACGTTAAAAACGGTTTCAATACCCACGTTGGGCACAGCACAGATAATTCATTCTGTAGCTTTGTGCTTACCAGTAAATAAAATCAATATGCAAAAAATACCTCACATATGAAAGGGTAAACAGTTCTGATCTTATAAAAATATACTTAATTGCTTTTGGCTCATCAGAAAACCTTAACAAGGTTCGAACTTTTACTTTTTTGCTCAAAGAAAACTTAATAAGAGTCACAAAAGTTAGTTTTAGATATTCATGCAAAACTACACAAGAATCCCCAATTTTGAAGGAAAGACAAAAAAATGCAGATAGTCAACAGCATCCACTCATCAAGTCTTGGATTACTTTCATTAAATAGCAGGATTTAACTATTATTCTTATAACACACATTCATAGCAACATAACAGGATTTTGCAGTAACATAAACTCAACCATCGACTCTTAACATTCAAATACTGGAATGCTTTCTGCTAGGTCAAATCACAAATGAACAAAAACACCTATGATAAAATATTTTATTTCAAAGAATATTTTGTTTCAAACTTCTTGGTAAAAACTGAAAAGCATAACACAGTACAGAATATATGAAAAGAAATTTAAAAAAGGAAAGGAAATAACTAAAATGTCTATATTCTCAGAGAAGAGTAAACTTGAAAATTATTTTGCAAGGTAAATCACATTCTAACACAAACTTAGTTCAAATAATTCTAAATCTGACCTATAAGATCATTCACAAATATGTATATAGTTTGCAGTGATGATTAGTGACAACACTGACAGGCCAAGCACAGCTTTACTCAGTTTTTCAAAAGATCTAAAATATTTTAAAGAAAGTTTTTGTGCCAATTGCAAGTAACTTATGAGAGCCTCTTAAGTAAACATCAGTACTTTATGCAAATTTCCTGCTTTTAAACTAAAACACATGCAATTCTCCCAACTATTATTTCAAAATTGAAAGCATACATATGACTGAGATTAAAAGAATCTTCAAAGTCTTACTAGTAATACTAAATCCATCCTTCTAATGGCTAACTTTCACAACTCAGCTAACTACTTATTTATTATAAACCAGAAATTAATTTTTATATTTACAGAAAATATTCTTCATGTAAAGTAGATGCAAAAAGTCATGCTTCACAACAAGGAGTAAATATATTTTCTAGCTTGCAATTCTAATTTTTCAAAACTTGCAACTTACTTGATCGCTTGTTTTTCTTCCTCTTTGATGGCAATAGATTTGAAGAACTATCTATTGTCAAAACTGATGGTGAAGATGAGGAAGTCGTTGACAGTGCCAAAGCCTGATCATCCAGGGGTGATGTAGTTGATGTTTTTTGTTTCATGCCAGAAGACGACACCACTGGAGTCTGTGAATTTACCACTTCTGAGCTACCAACACTGAGAACATCAGAAACAGGTAATGACTGTGGCGATGATGATGATGACGATGATGTCCACCTTGAAAGATGAGTTGTTTTTACACTTGTAGTCTCTGATACACGATGTCTGGCAGACTCCCTAGAAAAATTTAGAGTCTGGTCATTTTCTTGTACCTTGATAATGTTTTTCTTCACTTTATTAGTCCTTTTTTCTGCAGTAGCTTTTGAAAAAAATTGAGATTTCTTTCTACTCACAAGGGATAATTTTTTACGCCTTCTTTTTGGTGGAATATACCCATCAGCTTTAATGCCACGTTTGCAAGTATCATTTGTACAGAGGTGTGAAAGACCATCAAACAGACTCTTTAATTGCACAGTGTCTGAAGAAATGAGTGATGAAGTTTCATTAAAAGATGTAGAATGAGAATGAGATGATACACTGTTCAGTGAAGATGAATATTTTGATTTCAAGTGAAAAGTTGAATTACTGATACTAGAAGCTTGAAGATCGCAAGACAATTCTCTTAAATGCAGCGTGTCTTCCTTTTCACTAGTAGTTACTTCCTTGGACTTAGCTGCTTTCTCTATTTCAATAGTATGGCTTTCATCACCGGGTTTCAGATGGATATCTACACTTGGCATTGCATCAGGTACGACAGTTGTAAATGGCGTTGCCATGGAGCTTATAGCAACACGAGATTTACGTTTATTACCAGGGGTGAAAAAGTTTGATAATCCATCAATCAGACCTTTGGGGTGGCTTGAAAATGAAAATGGATCAAAGAGAGCAGGACTGATAGGTTGTGACTGCTCTTCCATTGCATTATGCTCATGATTTGTAGTTTCTGCACTTATGTGGTTGTGATGTAGTAAAACTTGTGACTGAGATGATGATGAGACTATTCTATTTGCATCAATTTGCCCTGATGTCAAAGCTATTTTTTTCTTTGTCCTTCTTACCTGTTTCTGTCTCATAGATTTTTTGCTGTTAAGAAAAATTACCTAATTTACCATGCACTTCAAAATTTCTTTACCTAGTTTTAACATTCTGGATATATAAGAAATAATAATTCAAATATTTCATATAAATTAATAGATTTTGGTTTATCCAACACTTAACAATGACAGACTGCTAACACACTTGAATGTTAACTACTTGTCTCAAATTTTAGTTTTGTCAAACTGAAATCTGATATTTAGTGGTGAGAAAAAAAAATATTGATCATAAAAACTGGAACCTCAAGTTTTTGTCCTCTCTTTATTAAGCATGTATTTATCAAATTATTTACCTTTTGACTTTTACATTTTTTTCACTTGAATATACAGGTAAATCACAGTCTGAGGAGAGGTAAAACCTGAAAAATTATAAAAATATATTCACTAACATTAGTTTCTTCTAAATTACAGTTATAATAATTAGAAAATCTGATATGCAAACATTTATACATAAAATTGCTGATTATGCAGCAAGTGTGCAGAAAAAGAATTATATATTTTGCAGTAAAATAATAAAAAAATTATTGTACAACTTATACCTAGAGGAGAAGTTTAAGACAATAAAAGTTAAGATGTCAGATATACATAGTCCATTTCTATCATCAACAGCAATTTAACACTATTTTTTAAAGAAATAACAAATGCACTTTTTGATGTCTAGAAGTTATAAAGAATAAATCACTAAGACATTCAGTTATGATAAGTTATCCAGTAATAGTAAAATAATAAAAAAGAAGTTATCACTGACTTTTCAGAAGTTTTTATACCACATCAACATGGAAAACAAAAAATCAATGACTAATTTAATAAAAAATTTAGATGAAGAAGCAAAATTTGCACAAGCACTTAGAAATTTCGAGAATCTATCATTAAAAGAGGTTTAAAACATTGATGATTCTTGGAATAACATACAAGTTTTTTCAGTTACAATAAGGTAGGTGATTTTATACTGTCCATGTCTACAAAACAAAATTGTAAAATCATTACTTCACCTTCTTCTAACACTACATCAATTAATAAAATATTGTACGTGCAAAAAAAATTCACCTTGTTTCAGAAATTTCCAGCTTAGAATACATAGCTATGAAAATTCATCAAATAAAATACTTGTAAGCCATAAAATCAAATGACCATGAAATGAAATGTGGAAATAAGCAGTTTTAACATCAAGCAGTTGAAGGAATTATCTGATGGAGGGAGTCTTTGGGTCTCTCAAAGTACGGAAAACATTTTTTTCTTCTTCAAAACTGTTGTAGTATAAGTGATATATCATTTATGTTTACCATACAATACCAAAAGTATTTAAATCACCAAGCAGGTAAAAGTTTTACTAAAGTTTTTATTAGACACAGCCACAATCTAGGATCATAACCTAATGGATATGATAAATAATAACTCTAAATTTTAAAACATTTCATTTGAAATACTTAAGTTTTTGCAGAATTAAAAATCAGATTGTGTATAACACTTTAAGAATACAAACTCACTCGCTGTTACGCTTAAATATCACAATTAAATAAGAAATTCTTAAAATATACTTTATACTCAAACACAAATCTGGCAACCAAGGATTGTATTCATGTCTGTTCACACTTCCAAGGTCTTTCAGAAAGGCAAGAATAAATTATAGCTCCCAGATTATTTCTTATTTGTACTACAAAAGTTTCATATTTATTTCAATTCAAAGAAGATAATTATAACTTAAAATTAATTTTTGTTGAGCATAACTTAGGTTAGTCTAATTCTGATTTTCCTACAAAAATACTGAAAAAAACACCCTAAAACACACATCCCCTTTATCCTTTGTGAAAAACTAACTGTAAAAACTTCCTATTTAATCTGTAAAACTGTCACTTTGTTTTTAAAGTGATAAAAATCCTATAACCCAATCAATTTCAAAAGGTGGACCTTTCTTCTTCAGGGGCAAACTCCTTTTTATACACTTTATATATTTGCAATATTCAAAGTATTCTGTTCACATGCAAAGTCAAAACTCAATTTTCTATTAAACACCCAAAAATACAGTGAAAATACAAACATTTAAAAGTTTGGTTTCAATGAGGATAAAAACAACACTTAACAATGCTAATTTTATTTTTCTGAAATATTTCTTTCACCATGAAACAACACTGTAAATCAAGGAAGTAGTCTGTATAAAATTATTGGACTATCTTTTTGTTTTAATCCACTTCTTAATTGTTAATTACTCATTTTTCGAAAAGCTTTGTTTGCAACGAAAACTTCAGAACAGTTGTAGCCAGATTAACATGGAGGGAAGCACTCCTCATTTCGATGCCCAGTATAAAAATTTTAAAAATGAAAATTTTAATTCACTCCTATGCTACTTTAGTCAAATTAAAAACTACACATATATTAGCATTTACCCGTGTGTTGTTTTTTCTGCTTTACTCTTACTATTGCTTTGTTTTTTGTACCACATCTTTACAGTAGCTGCTACTTCACTGATTAATCTTCGACCTCTTTTATTTTTCAAACAAAGCTCATCCAAACAGTATTCACAGCTCCAAGAACCTGAAGAATAAGTGTATAATTTAGATAAATAAGTTCTTCAGAGAAAATACTTTTATGTGGAATGTTAGTAGCCAAGTCATGAGAAATCAATATTTATGTAAATGAGTGTGTAGCAGTATAAATTCTTCAGTTTACAGTTACAAATTAGACACTGATCTTCCATAAAAAATTTGAAAAACGTATGAAGATCATTCTTGCAAACACATGAAGGATACCAAAATTAAGGTTAAACTGCTATCAAAGAAGTGACTCCACTTTCAACAAAATTCAATTCCTTGTATTACTTTAACATATTCTAAATATTATTTTACTCGTTTGTACTGGTTCTAAATTTACAACATGGAAGATGAATAAGAATTTTAACAATACAGAGAATAAAGCAAATCATAAAATATAACTGAATAATTACTAAAAGCACCTTTTGGCATTTTTAAAAGAGGTGGCTGCAAACATCCCATGTGAAAGCCTTGATCACACGAGTCGCAGAATAACAAGTCTTCCTAATGGAAAAGAAAGAAAATATTTTACAAATTACTCTCACAACAGTGGTTTAAAGATAAGTACTAACAAAAAATACAAGACTGTTATGGAGATATTCAAATCACAATTCAGTTGGATACCAGACAAGCTTACAGTTTCATCCATAAAATAAACAAGAATCAAAAACAGCAACATTACATATAGTACATAAATGTGCAAAAAAAAAGACAGAAAAAGACTGTACTACTTTGTTAAAAAAACAAACAAAAAACATCAACAAATAGAAACATATACAGCTGAGAGGAACATCAATATTGCTGACAGTATAGTGAATTTCCTACAGTAATGTGTCATAATTAAAGACAGCAGCATATATTGTTTCATTTTTGTAAGCTGGCAACAACATTTGGTTACCATTTACAGAACACAGAGTTCAGTGACTTATTGCTGAAACAAAAATGCATGATGAAAATAATTATTTTTTGTGAGAACAAAAACAACTGTTAAAATTCTCAGTACTTACCGCTTGGTTCCTGCTTCCACATACTTTACAAGTTTTACATTCGATACATTGCCATCTGGTGTTCTGTATACGTGCTGTCAATTCTTGGGAATATTTCAGACAGTTGGGATGTCCTAACACAAAGCATAAACACTTATCAATCTGAGACTCCACTGTATTCAGTTGTTATAGGTTTTGCATTAGTAAAATAGGTTGACATGATTTATGTTACTGAATAATAATAAAAGCAAAGATATGTGAAAATGGAGGGTATTTTCAGTTTTATACACTAAAAGCTGCATTTTGATATATTCAACAGTTCATATTAAACAGGATCCTATATAGATACACTTTAGGTTTAACCCATTAATGACTTAAAAACTAAAGAAAGTGCTTTCTATATCAGCCTTATAACTTGTGTTTGAAAGTCAAACTAGTACTGTAACATTTCTGTAACATAATTGCTGTACATAACTGTTTTTTGATCCACTTCATAAAACAAACAGAAATTATTTTAAAACTGAAAAATAAATTTATCAATTCTGGATTTTCTGCATTTCTTTTCATAATTACAATGAGATTTCATATTAGTAATACAAGCTGAGTATTTAATTTGAACAACAAAATGGTTTTCTCTTTCATTACTGTTTATTTTATCTTTATTCAAGCTATTTGAAGCTTTAGCTACACAGTTATTCTCTTATTTGTATGATCACCATAATACTTCAAGTTAGCCCAATCACATGAGGTTGTGTAAAAAGAAAAGCAAACAAAATGGACAGGTGCCAAAGTTACTTATTTTGTATAATTTAAAGCAAGTAAAGAAAAATTATTGAAATTATGACACTTACTACATTAAAATATAAACATTAACAGCATAAGCTGTATTTCAGAGCGAACTCAAACATATAAAAATCAAGTTACACAAAAAGGTAAATGGAGGGGAGTAGGAAGAGTGAAATAAAGAAATGAATTCACCCAGGCATGAAAGTCACAAACCATGACTTCATGTTAAATTATGTTGCAGCTGTGCATTCTATCTATGAAGGAACATTATGTCAAGGATACATGTTTACAATGACAAGTTGTTCATCATTCTAGGACAGATCTCTAACCTTAAGAACACTAACTAACTACTTTGCCTTTTTGTTTTTGTTTTTCAACCTCAGTTGCCATACACTTGTAAAACACTGTTGAAAATACCCACTTCCTGTAATTATCACTGTCACAGTGATCAAATACATTTTTTTTCTTCCAGACACAATGTATATACTATCAAGTACACTTTTTTGTTATTGAAATTAATATGAAAATATGAAATCAAATATTCTACTAAATAAACTACTGTGAATCTAATTCACTATGTGTATCATTTTCCAATCTATATAACTAAGCAGCAAAAGCCATAAACACATGTGAAAAATGCCATCTATCTCCACATTTATATAAACATTAAGAAATGACTGATACTTAGACATTTGTACTGAAGTCATAATAAGTTCTGTTCAACCAATTATCTCAAAAATACAATTAGTTACTTTGCTAGAAAAATGTTTTAATCTACCAAAATATGTACTGTAAAACATGAAAATTCAACAAGTTGTATCAATTTAAACTTTTAAAGCATGATCTTGGAAACAACATTCATCTTCGGCAAAGGCATTTTAGTTAAATCACCACATTAATTTAAATTATAGCTTAAAATAATTGAAGACTTTAGTTTTAATGTTTATTAATAACTTCTGTTTTGAGGTCAACAACATATAAGATAACCTGTCGTTACTATGTAATTTCTCAATAACCACCTATTAATTTAGAAAACACATGAATTAATTTGTACACATTAAGTATGGTTAAACTTGGAAAATAGTTGCAGTATTTTACAGTATTAAGTAGGAATTATTATACACTAAAATTATATTATTTTGAAATAACTAAGAACTTCATTACACCAAATTACAGGATATTAAAAGAATCCCATATTTAATTCTTGACACATCTCCCTTCAACTACTAGTGTTTTGATGGTAAATATTTTTTTTGAGTAAGACTACAAAAATATCTATTAAACTATGACAAAATGATACTTTTTGTATACCTCTTTTGATAAATTTACCCAACAATTTGAAAGTGGGCATCACTTTTCAATCATAACAAACACACAATATTTAATACATGAAGATATTTTATAGACCATAGAAGCCTGAGAAAATATGTCACAAAATATGAGTTCCAAAGGTAATTGCATGTATAAAGTTTTAAGGCACTCCATCTGCTGTGCTTACAGCAGATGTAATCATGATGAAATATCAGGTGCTGAACAGTTAGCTAATATAACAAGCAAAAGTGTCAGTTATAGAGCAAAAGCTTAATAAGGAAAACAGAAAAATGCAGCAGAAGTTCAAACAGCTAGTATGCATAAAGAAGAAATCAGAAAGTTCCTAATGGATGCAGTTTTGATAAATAATATTTTCCCCATGCAACAGGCCCAATTATAAGTTATGATGATTTATTTAAGGCATTTGGCATAAACATTATCACAAAATACCTTCATAAAAACATACTGTTCACAGAAATTATAATGGATTGT
The DNA here is from genome assembly GCF_004210375.1 of Tachypleus tridentatus. NCBI lineage: Eukaryota > Metazoa > Arthropoda > Merostomata > Xiphosura > Limulidae > Tachypleus > Tachypleus tridentatus. The sequence goes on from NC_134830.1 coordinate 69,839,704, forward strand.
GAAGCTTGGATTAACAGAGTGAAAAATCACAGACACTGCAGCATTATGATTAACACATATGAAAACATAGCATAAAAAGCTTGAAGGATCTTTTGCAGTTCTTGAAAGAATTACTGAAGAATGCAACACTCAAGATATTGATGAACTGACAAAGGCTGGTGCATACTATAGACAAGAAAAGCTCAGAACTAATAAAGAAACAATTAACCTTATGAAATACAGTAGAGTGATTCATACACGCATGACACCTGTTTCATTAATGGTCCTAATGTGAGTTCTGTGAGATGCAAACCAGTTTTACAATTGGATAAGAGATCCCAAGAAACTCAACCACGTTGAACTACTCAAGGAGAAGTTAAAAGACCATTCTCAAATTTTATCACGAGACAGTGGACTTTGCCTAATAATATACCTCATTTATCACAGAAAGTAGTCATGCTGGAACTGCAATCACCAGAGAGAGTTACGTACATCAACACTATAAACTACAGTACATGTGCCAAAATATTCATTTTATCTCTCTCTATTCCTTATGCACAACCACATCTTTAAAGCTATAAACTTGAGATAAAGATATAATTTTGTATGGGAAGTAACATGGGTTATGTAGCCAAAGCTTCAGAGCCCATTTGGAGGCTGCAAATTGTGGCCAAAGTAACCAATATAGGAATTTTGAGAAAACAAGACAACCAACTGGTATGAAATTAAAAAGGCCAGAATTTTGTGGTGATTTGTGATGATGAGGTCTATTATTTACATTTCTTCTTTGTGTGAAGACCTCTCCTAATCAATCTATCCATGATCAATTGCGTGTTAATATGATTTAAAAACTTCATGGAGGCTTCACCTGTGTTCTTTCCCTACCACTCTCTTTCCTCTACACATAATGCTTACTAACTTACATTAACAAGAAAGGCTGGTGCTATCTCTCAAACAAGCATGTACATTCCCTCAAAATGCAGACAAAGAAGAGCTATACAATGACTTTGCAAAAATGTTTGTATCAGCAAATTTTCATTTATGCTTTGTTGCAATGAGATGAGAATAAATAAATTCTTCATTAAATGGAACAATAATAAAGTCAGAATACACTGCAAATGACACTTGACCATATAACAGAAATCAGGACATCAAAAGGCAGAGAATTTTTTTTTTGAAACTTGAAATGTCATGCAAAGCACATGCAAGAAGCAATAGCAATGTACCTGGTTTTACTATTATCAAGATGACTGGCAAATTATTTTATTTTTTGCATATTGTTATTTTAGTGATTAAACAAAATATTTAATTAGGTGAAGAAGTCATTTTGATTTTTATGCAAAAAAATCACAATTAACATGGTTGATTTAACTAAAACAACTCAGTATATTTTAAAATCATTTTCATTAGGGTCATCAGATGAGGTTATGTTGTAATTAAACACCAAATGAAACTGGTTTCAATATACTTCCATGAGAAAACAGTCAACCACTGGGGAAAAAAGAAGCACGAACTGGAATGAGTCATGGACAAATAAGGACCTTTCAGTGACTACCTTTTAAACACAGATAACAAGCAGAATAAAACCTGCTGTTCTATCCCTTTTTAGAGCAATGATGATAAGGATGAAGAAAGATGTACCACATATCAAATGAACTGTGATCCACAGTATTAACACAACTCAAAACAACAAATCATTATTGGATGCCAGCTGTGCAAGAAATCAAAGCCTGGCTGAAACAAGGTTACAACTACACTACACCACACTGACTCAAGCTATTGTTTGTCTCTCATGAAATGGTGGCCTCTACAGCTACAATGAAGAGCTGGTGAAACACAAAAAAAATTCAGGAAATGCAGACATAGTTGAGACATTTTGTCAGCAGATTTAATTCTTTCTTTTAAATAACATTCCAGTCTCAGAAATTATTTGTCAATTCAGTCCCTAACTTTTCCATTCAAGTGTTTCAATACTTTAGTGTTGAAAAGGAAGGGGTAGCAAATGTTTAGTCTGGTAGAAGTGAATGTAATTCATACTTTGGTTTGTTGAACAGTTTCTCACAGGATAGTGATTGTGAATAAGATAAGGCCATAATTAGTATAGGAGTTAATTACAATGGCATCAACCTCATGGAATCAAAATATGCATCTCAATGGATAAAGAATATGATGTGAAAGATGGAAACGTTGGCCATTAAGTTTAAACTAATGATGACAGGTGTGACAATAACAACCCAAGAACAGATTTAGCAGAGACAAGAAGTTGTTAAGACCTAAAATGGTAGTTTCAGATTCTGAACATGAAATAATGAAATGCAACTGGGAAAGATATGGTCTTCAATATGGTGTAGAAAGATCTGGATATGCTACTGCTGAAAAACTTTCAACTGTGAACTAAAAAAAAAGCAACAACATCTGACCTCATAAGTGATAAAGGTTTATGTTGTACCATTTCTAGTTCAATGGGGGTGAGGAAAATAAGGGAGAAAGGGCAAGAAGTATAGGCACAAAAACACCCTTACTTTAATAGATCACTAGACTGAAAGTCTTTAAAAAAAAAGAGCTAGCAAAACAAGTTCTGGTCAAGTTCCTCCTTGAAACAAGGTAGAGATACATATATTTCCTGACAAACCTCACTGAGAGAAATACATTAGTTAAACCTAGGGAGGCATTACAAACAAAAAAGATCACATTTCATGCTGATGACATTAAGTAATTTACTTCAGATAAACAATGAAGTGTTAAGCTTGAAGCAGTAGGCAAAAACAATAAAATAAAGTAAATGTTCTTTTGTAACAAATTCCAAATAATAACACTATCATCAACATCAAACACCCATTATTTTATAAAATACATATGAATTAGTAGAATCTAACCTATCATTTCTAATGACATGTTTAATCTCTGATCATTAAAAATAAACTATCCTTAAAAATCTATTAATTATGATGGCTGTTGCTGGTAAAGTTGTATGGAAACTCTTTATAAAGTCCTTCATCTATGACCTTCCCTAATTTAATAAATAAAGCAAATGTAGCTGCATTTTTCATATATTCTGAAATACAAGGTAACAGACTATAAAACAGGAATGCCTTTAACAGTTTTGCAATTTTTTTTAGTTACAAGATTTAATAATTGCTTGTCCCGTTACCCACAATATTTACTTTTTCTGCAGTTAAAAGGGAAATATATCTAGCACTAAAATATAACATTACTAAAATAAAACTACGTTCCAATTATCTAATCTAATATAATACTGAGAATGAGTAAAGGAGTATAGGAAGTTTCTAGTTATATACTTATAAGAAGTTCCAACAGACTGCTGTGCCAGCTTTCTTCACAAATGGGCTTTTCAGGAGTTGCAAGTACGTACCATTTGAGGTCATGGGTTAAAAATATTAAATTTTTATGTATGTCACAAGCAGAATTTCCCAAGTCTGAACAGAGTTAGGTAATGCAGGGCCTTTGGGACAGCTGCCTTGGATTTTCACCTATTTCTATACTATTGCTAAAATCCGTTAAACATCGTACTTAAACCACTTTTATCACAAGAAAATCACAGTTTATATTTCTATCTATTTTTTAGCAATATAAAAATTATTGATTTCCAAAAATTTCATATGAATATGCAGAATTGTGATTGTTGTTTGCCTCTGTTATCAAAATACTGACAGTATAACTCAGTCTAAATTAAATGTAGTTCCCAAGAAAAGGAAGATGCCAACTTCATTACAAGTACCCTGAATTGTAATTAAAAAAACAAGAAACATTTAAAGCAACTGGACAAATTAAAAACTTATCCACATTTGTATCTCATGAAACACTAGAGAGGTTGCTCAGAATGTTCTAAACAAAGATTAGAAGCTTCTTTTATGAGTGGCAAATGGAAAAGATGCTGTGTCAGAATTTGATCTGCTATGAAATATGACATAAAATACAAAACCAGAATAAAGCTTGTGATTTTTCACTCTGGATGTCTGCACTTCACTAGTGGAGAGTGGTGGTCCATCTCTGTGATGCATTCTGGCCTCAAAAATGATAAATTAAGCATCCCTTATTTGTTTGGAAAAATGGAAACTACTTTCATCTTAGTGCTGTCATCCATGTAGCTTATCAGAAGTCTACTTATGATCTCTGTGTTACTATACGGTATGACCCTAGCAGCACTTTTATGATAGATCCTCATTTCTTTGAAGTTGCTGAAGAAACTGGCAATACCCAAACTGTTTCAGTAAATATAGTCCATTATGGGATATTCTTGGAGACCACTTTATTCCATGCCTAGAGAAGTAAGGTATCACGAAAAATAGATAAGGGGTAACCCCTAATATCTATTATCATTTTAAAAGGATTCTGTACATAAAATCCTTGCTCCTTCAGGAAGAAACAGCTGGTGAAGCTCCAACATCAAAACAAGTAAATTTATCTATGAAAGTTTCTCAAAGGGAATGTTTATCAAAATACCCCACAGAAACTTCTAGGTTCTATAAATATCCATTAAAAATGAGTACCATTGAACTCTATCTAGAAAGAGGATACATATGCAGTAGCTAAGCTTCATTTGGATAGAACTTTGTTATGCTGATTGAGAATGATGTAAAGCATACTGCACATCCATGAGTTTTTGAAATATCATGTAACATAATTAAACTTTTCTAAATAAAACTTATAATTCTCAATGCAGTACTAGCAAAATTTATTCATAAAAGTATATGTAGTTTTTAAAGTACAATCATTTTTGTAGTTTGGGTAAAATCTCCAGATAATTTGACTATGAGTCAATGAAGCAAAACACAAGAACATAGTGAAAAATACCTGAGAAAGAAGAAACAATAAAAAAGTCAGCATACCACTATTTCCACAATCAGCACAGGATATTAGCTTCTCTGAAACACCTTCCCTGTTGCTGTCTGCCGTACCTCGACAGAAACTGCATATGGGTATAGGAACTGCCTTCTGAAATTAAAAGCATATGAGTGAAATATTAAAATACTATAACTTTTAATATGCTACACAGTTACAGAAAACAAGCAGTGCAAAAGTGTTAAGACGATATCAAAAATTAGATTTTAGGATACTCTGTACTTTCAATGAACAATGGCAGGTAAATTACAGGTGAAACATTAACATTTTAGTAATTTTTATATTTAGTGCAACAAAAACTCAATGAAAGTGAGTTTAGCAAAAGGTCTTTCAAGCATTATTGTCATATATCTAATCAAAGCATCCTTTGGGATTTTCTCCAAATGTCTCTAATACACTCCCCATCAAGTTTCTTTGGAACTAATTTTTGATTTATCAACAAATTTTTGATCTATCAAATTCCACACCTGTTCATTTGGGATGAGAATGGGATTCTGTGGGACCACTGTATTACTTGAATGACTCCAGCAGGTTCTTTCTTAGCTAAGTAATTTCTGCATAGGTTGGATCAGTGTTTAGAGCCACTATCTTCTTGGTAGTCTATTTGCTATAATATGCAAACCACTGAGTACACCATGATGGACCAATATCTGATGGTACTTGTGCTGGTTCATTATTGTATTTATGTAACAAATATTTCCTGTTGTCTCACTAGAAAAACACCTCCAAATTATCACACTTCCATTCTCCATGCTTGATGACAGGTCATATGCATTGAGGTAAGTATCTTTCACTTGTCTTCTGCCAGATGTACAACATACATTTTGACCCAGATACTTCAAACCTGGATTTATCCACCCATAACACCCTTTTCCAATCATCAACAATGCAGTTTTTCTACATGTTAAAAAATTTCAGTTTCTTTACAATATTTGGAGATCGAAGTAAAGGTTTTTTAACTACTAAATAACCAAATATATTGCATTCTCATCCAGTCGTCTTAATACCGTATATCTGGATGTTCTTCTGTCATTTAGTGCATAGTCATTTACCTTGTGCTAGAGATCAGTGGTAGTCTTCCTTCTGTCCCCAAGGCTGCACAAACGAAGATACTTAACATTAGTATTGAGTTTAGGCATTTTGCTTCTTCCTTTCCTATTTTCAAATTTACCTGTCTCAGTCCAAGGGTCACAGGTTTGAATCCCTGTCACACCAAACATGCTCACCCTTTCAGCTGTGGTGACATTACAATGCAACGGGCAATCCCACTATTCGTTGGTAAAAGAGTAGCCCAAAAGAGTTGGTGGTGGGTGGTGATGACTAGCTGCCTCCCCTCTAGTCTTACACTGCTAAAGTAGGGATGGCTAGTGCAGATAGTCCTCGTATAGCTTTGCGCGAAATTCAAACTAAACCAATCTTTTTATCTAATCTCCTGGTGGATACGCAAGTTTATGAACTTACAGCGCTAAAACCCATTGGTAAAATTCTCCTAGCAGTAGAAAGGGTGCAAATAATCCAACTTGTGGTTTAACTATGACAAAACTCTTTTGATGTAATGGATAGAATATTTAAAATTTCTATTTAAACAGACTGTCGGCTAAAAAGAACCTTAAGATATACTGAAAAAACAACAATACTTAAAATAAACATAACTTCCAATATCATGAGGTTTAAAATAAAGTCAGTCACTCACTTCACTTTACAAGGATCCTGGTAAAGGATAGTGCAAAAACCAAGGCAATAAATCAGATGTATACATTAATCATCTGTAATTTATGCAATTTAAATCTGAATATTTAAGAATCATACAGGTTCTCATTTGGTTGTATTTTAATACACATTACCTAAAGTTTCAAACGTCTTTAACAGAAACCACAGTAGTTAAAAACCAAAACACAGGCTTTTATATGTTTAACATTTGTCACTAAAAGTTTTTATTTGTGAGATTTTCAAGCTCCTTATAATGATATTTCTAATTACACTAGATATCCTTCCAGAAAACAAACATTTGCATGACTTAAAAATATTTTCTCTTCTAGACAAAAGAAGACACAGAACACGTACATTTCTGTTAACCTACATCTTTTCCTTGTAGATTCACTTTCTAATATAAAGAACAGTATGATTTATGTATTATTATCCTAACTTTTTCTTACTAAAAACTGGTCGAATACCATTCAGAGAAAAAAAACTAACTAACAAGCTTGCATGATTATCAGCCTACTCAGAACACAATGTCAGCAAGCTGTCTGGGCTGGCCGGGTGTCTTTAAAAAGTAAAACCTGTTTTGCACAATGAGAAACAGGATCTAAGTAAAGCTTAATGGCTTTAAAACTTGTCCAGCGCGTGCAAGTTAAGCAGCATGACATCGTACTTCAGTTAAAATTCTAGTATATTGAGTCTTTTGTTTCTTGAAGACTACACACTGACAAACCAGAATATATTAGTTACTAAAATACACACATACAGCATGAAATAGAAAGCTTAAACCGAGTTTTCGTGAGCAAAACTAATCCTCCTGGAAAATTACAAATAAAATGACTGAAGAGGCAGTAAAGCACACAACCTCTACTTGTCACGATCACTTAACGAACGCGACCCATGTCAAAATAAAACTTGTAAAAAGGTAAGTTGCCCTTTACAGTAAAGTTACCATTTGTTTATCTCAGTTCTAAATATCTTTTGCACAGACCACGTCCAAGATGCAAGTGGAAGTACCTTATTGCATCTCTGCATTCATGTACAGTTTGTGCATTTTTTCAATTGCTTTAAAACACGATACTTCCACTTCTTCATTAGTATCTTCAAAATAACAATGACAGCAAAACCAAATCCACCGTTTTATTGTTAGGGAATGGTAATTATTCATTAGCATCTTTCTATACATACCTGGGGAATATTGCACACTTTAAAAACAATTATCACAGAATTTACATACTCAAAGGTTTAGATTTCCTTATGCTTATTGTCAGTTCTTCAGGTGTCATTGAAGATGAGTAAATTCTAAATCCCGTGTAACATTCAGAATTAAGTTAAAATTATATCATCTGATCATTAATAGATTAAAATTTCAGCAAAGCAGGAAAAAAGTAATCTACAATAACAAAAGGATAATTTAAAAACAAGAATGGGACCCTTGTAATAATTTTAAACATCAAAAAGCTATATTTACTATTTTTCTGATTATGACCATGACACTTTGTATTCGTAAGTCACAAAATACTTTAATCCCGAGGTTATGTGGTGCGACACGTAAAAGTATCATGTTCTAATACACACTTTCAAATTCAGTTTCACTGATGATCATTATTCTCAGCAGACAAATAAAGAAAAACAATACCAACTAAAAAGCACTCATTACACGTAGAGGACACCACTGTCACGCAGCGTTCATCACATTCAATCCTCAAAAAAATACAAAAATGTGTCCGTAGGTATGACTGTTTTATCAATGAACACCTACTATTTTTGGCAGGAAAATGAGGAATAATATTCTGAATACGTCTACCCCACTTCATCAAAATCCGATCATTTTGAACCGAGTAATAAAAAAAAAGAGAGTTAAAAATCGATTTTTCATGTTAATAGATAGGCCGGGGATAGGGGAGAAGAGGACTATATGTGGCCCAGATCCTCCTGGGTCATAGTTTAAATGTATACTAATTCTCGTCCAAGTTCAATCAGTAGTTTTGAGAAGTCTTGTGGACACACTCAAACATATAATGTGGAAACAACTTTTGTCACCTTAGGTGGCATAGGTAAAAAATAAAACAACAAATAAACATTTTACAGCCTAAAACAAACATGATGATTGTTATTATCTAATTTTCTACAACACAATGTCTTCTTCTCAACTTTAAAATATATTGTGGAAAATAAATTATTTCAAATTAACCTTCCTGGGTAATCTGTAACATTATATATTTATTATACTTAAATAACTGCAGGGCTCTCTTCGCACCTAAATTTATTTCGAAGATTTCCTTTCATATCACTTGTCTGATTTATAATATATTCAACAGCTTACATAACTGGATGTAAAATATATAAAAAAACAAAAAAAGAAACCATGTACACTGTATAGAAGTTAAGATGCATTTTCTATCAAGAAGAAAGCGTACAATTTTGGAATTACGAATGTTTACACTGCTGCAACAGAGAAACAACAACGATGTTACAATATTAAAACTCGCTTTTCTTCTTCAAACGTTTAAAACATTTAAATGGTAAAGGCTGTATTTACGTTATTTTGATAGAGGCCAAACCAAATAGCTATTACATGTGTATATTTTACCAATATACTTTCTCAAGTGTATACACAGCTTCATTTACCAAAAATAAAGGTGCCATTTGACATCGTTATATTTGATATTGTTTATTAGTTAGATTGATATACATGTATATACACACACACACAAAATGTATGTGTTGCAGTACTTCAAAAACATTTACAAAAAAGAAGGTAATTACTGGACCAATAATCTTAAATTTTAAGGAGCAAATTATGTGGCAAGAACTCTATAAATTACTTACAAACGTCACCATCTTTGTCTTACCTCATTTCACTCTAAACATACGTATAAAATCGTCTTATATATTATACAATAAGAACAGGATAATTCTTACAAACATTCTTTTAGCATAACATGTTAAGAGAAAAACAACATTATACATATTTTATCCCACCATCCTTGTTTTTTTTTTTGGCTGGGACATGTTGAATTTTCAAGCAGTGAAAAACACGAAGAAATTCCCCACAGTCCCATGGAGCATAAGCTGAACCTGCTTTGTGCCAAGAGACTGTAGGCAGGGAGTGTGTGTTTACTATATCTTAATTCAGATCACTCAACCTATGCCTTCTCTGTTCTCCTAGCTAAGGATGACTCTCGCACCCTTGATGACATTCTTACAGAAAGCGATTCCGTCTGAGGAAGTTCACGCTCACTTCTAAAAGCAAGCAGGTATATCATATAGCGTTCCCTGCTTAGTTCAGTTACGTCACACAGTCTGTATTTATTGATTACTAGCAAAACCTGAAGGTACTATACTCTTGAACGCCACTAATAACGCTGAGAGGATTAAAGAAGGTTCCAGATTACACACACACGCACAGTTTTGCTGGGTGGACAGATTTGATAACGTGCAAGCAACAGAAAAACTAGTTTTCACCTCGTTCAAAAAATAATAATCATACAGTACTGCAGAATTAGTAATACACTTCCATAATTCAAATGCAAACGAAAGTAAGAACTTTTAAAATGAAAAATAACATTACAAGCTTAACTAGAATATAGTGAAAATTACATTTATGAATTTTATTAATTAATAAGGTTTATAAGAAAGAACTTAAAATAGAGCAGTTTATTACACGAAACATGTAAACAACTGGAAACAACAAACTTTGAAATTTAATTAATGACAACATTTCTGTTACAATCCCTACTTCAGGATTCACTACGATCGCAAGGTTGCAACTGTTTACTACACAGGATAAAAAGCGGTCTAAAACACGTAATTACTTTAAAGTTTAAACGATATACGGGGTTATCTGCAAACCACTTCCACAGCATGCTGACGATGGCATTTTTTTTTTAATGCTTGTTTCCACGTAAACACTTTCAAATTTACTAATAAAAAATATTACAACTGACACAGTTTAATGTTCAGTCGGGAAATACCAGGCAATAATCTATACCCTCAGAAATTGCCTAAAAATTATGAAAAGATTGCCTAATTTCTGTGACCTTATGTGTGTGTGTGTCTATATACGGCAGTGCGGGAAGAATATTTAATAAATTAAAAATTCAGGCAAACATATTTAAATTTTAATGTTTAAAGCTGACTTTTGTCAAATTACTACAGTGTTGCTGTATAATTATTATCGTTCTGGTTTTAAATTTCAATTGAATAAGGTTAACACCTTTCACATTTACCTTGTATAAGTAACTTCACAAAGCATTCTCTCATGAAGTGAGAGCATAATTATGTTACTTTTTATCCATTTTGAATTATAACCGTGTTTGATAGTAGGTTTACAATTGTCAACAGCTCAAGAAAAGAAAAAACCTCAAGAAAACAGAAATATACATCTTTTTTTAATTAAGTATAGGATTAATAAATTAATATTTTGAACACACTTTCCGGGTTTGTCACTTTCCTGATAATTATATTCACATGACCTTAAACTTGGAAAGAAAAGGTTTAAAAAATCTATTTTCCCGTACTTTATATTTCCTAAGAAAAATATTTAACATACCAGCTAAAAAAAAATTGATGTCAACCATTTTATGTCCATCAAAATTAATTTTTTGCTTCTTTATAAATTCCTACATTCGTGGCTACATGACATATAGTAATGAAACACGACTGAAAACAATAATACACTGGTTTAATACCGTAAAAACCCCAATTGCACAAGTACCATAAATTGTTTATTGTATTTTACCCAAGGCAAAAAGGTGTCAAGCTAAACCAAACAGATGCATACAAACACTAGCCTTTTCGATCGATACACTTAAGAACCCGCTTTAAAAGACGACATAAAGAGCGTGCTAGAAAATTCAGTTGCTCTGAAGTAACAACGAAGTCACGCAAGTTGTGTCTATCGATACATTTACCGTAAATGGGCGAACACGAGCGCTCCCCTCCTACCCCCGCCACGTGGAGAAATAAATTTCCATAAGAATGCATACTGGATAAGTTAGTACACTTGGTAGTTAACTCTTTCTGGTTTAGCAGACGTTGTACAACGCTGTACAAATTGAAAGACGTTTCATTATCTAACAATTACAATGTTTTTTCTTTGTCATTAATAGAAACTTAAATCATTAAGGTAGAGTCATACTGCAAACTACCTGTAATTTCCAATACCATCAACAAATATAATGTTCCGAAATCATTCAATCGGGCTTAAAACATCACATATAAAACTTGCATGGTAACGACAATTAACCAGTATTCTTTTTACGAAGACGATGCATATTAAAAATACATCCAATAAATATACAGTGTAGCCCGAAAGTCCCTACCCATCCATATGTTATAATGTTATATTCAATTACGCATGTATTATTAGTTGAAGGCAGCTGTTACCGTGGCATTTGGAACAATAACCCCTGCTATGTTGAAGAAAATGTCTAACAGAACATGGCGTCGCATAATATTACGCAGCGAGAATGAGGGACAGCACACAGATACATAAGATATATGGGTAGGGGCTAACAGGCCACCCTGTATATTGTCTAACCCTAATTTCGTTTCGCATAAACAAGTAATTTATAGCTTTAACTGTGGTTAAAAAGAACATAACAGATAATATTAAGAAACACGTAATTAACCAGAACAAAATATAGTTAAATGGAATACTGATTTGTTAATCATCAACACAAAAAAGAATTATGGCAAAAAAAAAAAAAAACAGATAAATACAAACATAACATCGAAGACTACTGAAACAAAATGAAAGTTAAATCGTGAATTATTGAACTAGTGGAAAAATAAGTATAGCATGTATTTCTAGATATACAAATACTCTCTTAACAATGTAATATTTACACACTGAAATATTAAATAATTGTAAATGTTTCTATTTGCGTTTATGAGTCCCCAATTTTGAAAAATAACACTAGAGGAAGTACAGCTAGTTAACATCACTCACCGCCAGGTCTGAATTATTATCATCTGAACGAATCGTGGAATTTAGCCATCATTCTTAGAACATAGGGCGGAATGCCTGGGTATGGATAACTAACGTGTTTTGTTTGACGTTTATTTCAAGTCACTTAATACAAATAACACACACATTTGGAATCCCAAAGAATCATTCTAACGTATAGCCATGCTATGCACGCCCATCAGGTTGCACGAGAAGTTGAAACTCCTTTTTATCTCGTCAGTTTCACATTTTCTATACAATAGAAAAAATCTGTAAACTGAGAAGTAAAAAACATAAAATATTCATTTGCAAATAATGAAGAATTTACACACAGTTCTAATTGAAAATAGTTAAATAACGACAGTGTTTTAGTGTAAATTAAAATATTGAGTATTTTTTAAATACCAATAATTAATTTATTTTTCTATAGTTGTTATATTTAGCACAATGCTACACAACGAACAACCTACGCTCTGTACACCGCAGGGAAACGAATCTTAAATTTCAGCGCTTTAAATCTGTAAACTTACACTGCTGAAACGCCACAGAGAGTAAGGTGGCTTTTTTACGTATCATAAAACATCTCGAAAATTTTAAAAAATGAATTTATTTTTTCCAATTTTGTGCATGTGTGTTTGACAAGTGATAGCATTTCTGAATACAGTGAAGGTTAAGTGCACCTTAAATAACGGCGAAAATAGGAGGAAGCATTGGGTGTGCCCCATTTTCACCATCTACGGAAGTGCCCTTTTGAATGGGTAACAGAAACGTGTGTATAATTATCGGAGAGATTATTTCAATTTCGAATTCAAGTGACACGGTTCAGGTAGCAAACAGGACATCTCAGATTGTCAATACCCTCAAAATTCAAAATTTGTTCTGCCGCCTATACATTGCACTTTATAAAAATAACGTTTCAGGAGGATATTTCAACCACTGTACTGAAACTGATGGTCATGGTTACCTGCACTATTTCCCAACAACGCCCACTGTAACAAGGTCGCGAAGGATGGCAAGGCCAATCCTAGGCTACCTTTCCCAACACACAGTTATGTGGACTTCGACTTCCAGTATTAAACGTGAGCAGACAAAATACAAAAATATTGACTGGAGCTGCCAAAGGGTTTGTTTGTTTGTTTGGAAATTTCGCACAAAGCTACTCGAGGGCTATCTGTGCTAGCCGTCCCTAATTTAGCAGTGTAAGACTAGAGGGAAGGCAGCTAGTCATCACCACCCACCGCCAACTCTTGGGCTACTCTTTACCAACGAATAGTGGGATTGACCGTCACATTATACACCCCCACGGCTGGGAGGGCGAGCATGTTTAGCGCGACGCGGGCACGAACCCGCGACCCTCGGATTACGAGTCGCACGCCTTACGCGCTAGGCCATGCCTGCCAAAGGGAATTGAGAAATATGTTGTCAGATATTCAGCCACGATTAACATTTCTTTGGCTGCCTTTCTTAAGATAACATTCCTGGACTTCATACATTACTGGAAGTTTGCGAACTCAGATTTTTGAGGCCTCATCAACTTTAAATTTCATCGTCCTGTTGTGTTCTATAGTTATTAAGTTTCATATTTCACAGGTTGCTTGTAATTTTATAGTTATCAGAGCAGTCTTCGATCAATATCGTATATAAACGTACAATGTTTTTGAAGAGCACAAAGTGCGAGTTTTATATGCATTACTTTCTTATATAATTGCCACTTAATGTTAAATAGCGAAAACGAAGAAATGCTCATGTCGTGCATGTGCCAAGTGTTGTTAGCGATTTATGGTAATAACCTCTCGTGTTCAATCACTTTTATCCTGGCCATACTTTTCGCTTGTGACTACAAAGTTTAGAAGCACTGACTCTGGTTTGAATTCAACCAAATGTGGTAACTTACAAGAGCAGTTTGAGTTTAAAAATTGACTTTTGAGACTTACTATTTTATTGACGATAAATGCAAGATAAGCACGATACTTTAGCAGTAAAAAGAAAAGGAAATTACTTTGTTGAACCACAGTGGTAAAGCAGTACAAAGTGAGATTTCTTTTGGAAAATACAGAAAGTCCTCAATAGCTGCGGCTCTCGAAATTCTTTCAGCCAGGATTATAGAAAATTAAACGTCCAGACTTAGTTTTTCTTTTTATTACCTATTTTTTGCGCGCCAACTATCCCATAAGTGGGGCGGGTGTAAACCCGATTCAAGTTTATTACTCATCAGGATATCTACCACTCCAGCCTCAAAATAAAACTCTTTTGCGTAGGATTAAAGGAAAATAATCTACGAGATCTTCGGCGTGGTAACAGTCAATTTCTGGGCAATTTATTATCTTCCTGCCATGAATATGTTTCAAATGTTTAAACCTTTATTGCGTCACGATAAATCTCAGATGAAACTAAAGGTAAAAAAGAAAGAAAAAAACCGCTTTTGCACTGCTACAGTAAGTTCCTGTTCATCCCAACATAATCGTTAAACCTATTTAGTCTGCAAGTTGCTACACTCGTGATGACGAGAAACCTACTTGAAGTAAAAATGTATCTCAAGACGGCTGGTACGGGTATTAAAACTTTTATTAAAATAAAGTACAGTCTTAGGTCATCTTCAAGTTATTCTGTACTTTATTTTAATAAAAGTCTTAATACAGTACCGTTCTCACTAACAGCACATTCAGATGACTTGTACTAATTTTATTCTCACGCCCTCTAACGTTAACATTATTCATAATCAACAAATTCACAATAAATGAGCCAAGTTTCCTGCTCTACGGTAGTGAGTAACTACGATATTAAGTCTTGTACAAATGTACATAAAATCGTTGCGTCATTAGCATAATAGCATGATTTGAATTCTTTCTACAATAAAGTAAAAACACAAGAGCCAATACAAGAATGATGAAAAAAAATCATTAAACCACCGGGATCTTGGAAAGTAACATCTAAGGGCTACCAAAAATGTTTATTTCGCAAATAACTTTGATCCACAGTGGGAGCATTTAAACGGTAAGCACTATTAAATTGAAAGTAGAGGTTAATCAAACTAATCGTTTCTGATCACATTTATCCAGGTACCCACATTTTGATGATGGAAATTAAGTTTGGTTAACCGAGATGCTGGTTCAACAGTGTCGTGATTTCATTTGTTACCCACCTTTCAACATTAACTGTTTCATAAAAACAATACAGGAGACTTATGTTAACTGAATTCACATAACATAACACGGCTACTATGAGACGCCTGTGTACCTAAATATGACACACACACACAAGATCAACACAGCCACAACACACGTGTGTGTGTGTGTGTGTGTGTACCTAAGTATAGCACATATACACAGAAATACGTGCATGCCAGTTATAGAAAATGCACCACTTTATTTAAGAGCGCGTATTTCCACGAAAAAGAACCAAACACTTGTGACAGTTCAAGGGAAATTTTGATTGGGAAACCTCTTAACGATACATACACATCATCCAAACAAGCAGAAACTGACACAAAGCAGTCTTCTATAACAGACAAGTTACTAGTAGAAGCCAGTATCCTGTTCGTGAAGTTAGAAAAGACAAACAACCTGTTTAAACACCATTACATAAAATATAATTAAGTATTACACAGATTACATGAAACTGACATACAAATTGCATCCTTAACATTACTTTTTATTACTACTGCCGAGTTGGTAGCTCTTTCAAAGTTGCAGTTAAAAACAATTAAAGCAAGTATAAATGAAGCCTCACAGGTTTTTTTTTTACTTATGTTAATACGTTAATTATGTTATAGTTGAGAAGCAAAACACCAAGTACATATCCAACGCATCCAATATTTGGAGACGACATACTTGATGAAATGAACGCTTTACAGACATTCGCAAATCAATCTTAATAAATACTTCTTTTTGTCCGTAACGATCTTATCTAAACAGTTTGACGTCGGTTGATAATATTGAAAGCCAAAATTTTACACCCGGGTGGCCAACCATACAGGACGAGCATATGTTCGTTCGGAGACGGAAATTCGAACTTGCATCCGTCAGATCGCCAGTCGAACAACTTAATCGCCAGACCCACAACCTTGTTAAATTATGATTATTTTAATTTTCACACAAACTGCTTGGCAATTATCGACAACTTTAGCAAGAAATATAGTAGTCCATAAGAACAATAGATCAAAGAGGAAATAAATTACAACCTTCGAAATTTATGGTTCGGCTTGACATTACACTTTATTCTATTAACATTTTAGTACGGGCAGCAGTGTAAAAAAATAATACATCGGAAGACCAATTATCACTTTTGCCTGGATGTTTCGAAAAGCCACAATGTTAAGTATAGTAACATTTAAGGTCATACTCCACAACAGCTCTCAGCGGAATGACTGTAAAACGCTAAAAACTGGGTTTCGATAACCGTAATGGGCAGAGCACAGACAGCCCTTTGTGTAGGTTTGTGCTTAATTACAAACGACAACACACTCTACACTTAATTACAAATGTGTGTTAGTTTATATAATAGTTTTTCTTCTTGCTTGCTTCCTTGAAAAATATAAAAGTTATGTTAAGTTTAACAAAAGACTTACCAATATGTAGATTTGGGGAAATTTGAGAAACATTAATTCTTACTTAAAAGTTTATACGACAGTTTTTTGTTGTTGTTTTCTTCAGCTGTCTTAAAACGTTTCCACTTTCCTACTGCGTTTTTATAAAAATAAAAAAACTATACGCCCTAACTTTAAAAAGAGCGTTTCTGATTACGTATATAATAAAAACCAGTGTTTCTACCATGCGTGTGTAAATGTAAATAATAATAAGTATATTCAGAGGTTGCAAAATATTTTCTTTTTGCCTGAATCATGAATTATTTATTTAACTGACTGTGCTAGCAGTGATTATCAGTTACTCTACGAGATGTCTGCCCACCCCTGTTCCTCACCTCACAGAAACATGTATACCAACATGACTTATTTACGACACATTGTGTGATGCTGTCTCATTCCTTGTAAAACCACAAGCAGATATCCAATACGTACTAAAAAACCAAAATGACTAGTTTTACACCGAAATTCCACTGAAAGAGGTTACTAATAAATGCCTCAGTACCGTCCCTTCTCAGCATTTAATAATTACACCAGCATTGCCAACATACAGGAATCCTATACACTTTTAAAAAATCTTATTTCTATAGGATATTACAAGTTTTTATGGTGCTTGGTATTTCATATAAAATTAAGCTCGTTTTCGCATCTTCCACGTACCGGAGCACCCCCAACCCCTCCCGACTTTACTCTTTAAAGGCCAACTCAGTAAGTATATTTGTCTATTGAACAGTTAAACACACACACACACAAAAAAAACAACAACAACATAATGAATACTTATTCAAGGTTAAAATGACGTTCGAACCATCTGCCTATGGAGAAGAAAGCATGAAACAACCGGGCGAGAAACAGAAAAGACATTATTAATAGACAAAGTATAATACGATGTACAATTACAAATACACGATTTACCTTGCAGATGCTGCAACTTTAAGGTTAAAAAGAACACGATAATCTGAAACATTTGATCAAACACATTTTAATCATAATGAACGAGTAGCCTGGAGTGATCTCATGAATTATCATCTTTAATCCATTTCACTTAATACAGCAAAATATTGCACTAACGTGCAACAAAATCGATATGTTATTCAGGTTTTAACTGTTTTATTCTACATGTTAAAAATATACTACGAAAAAAAAACTAAAATGAATCACTACGCACGTTTCAAAGTATAATAATACATCTTAAATAAAAAATATACATTGTTTTATTTAACAGGTTTGTTTTCATACAGTCACAAAATAAAATACTCACGGTCTATATGACTACTGGAGTTTCTTATAAAATTTATAACGATTGACATATTTAAACTTTTATTAAATATGCAGGGGCTGTTAGTAAAGCTCCTACCCCTTTAATATTTATAGTGTTGAAGATGCAAGATACATATGAAGAATCGTTATTTACATTTTCATAATATTCGAACACTAATACTTAATGGCCCGACATGGACAGATGGTTAAGGCCAGGTACTGAACTCGAAATCTGATGATTGCGGATTCGAATCCCCGTCTCACCAAACATGTTCGCTCTTCCAGTCGTGGGGACGTTATAATGTGACGGTTAATCCCACTATTCGTTGGTAAAAGAGTAGCCCAAGAGTTGGCGGTAAGTGGTGATGACTAGCTGCCTTCCCTCTAGTCTTACAATGCTAAATTACGGACGTCTAGCGCAGGTAGCTCTGGTGTAGCTTTGCACAAAATTCAAACCAAACTATTACTTTATTATGTTACTATCACCTGGAATGGGAAGTTTACTTGGGATTCATGAAATGTAATAACAAATAGACAATTAACAAGCAAAAACGTTGAAACAAAAGGAGACAGTCGATGCCAATAACAGAGTTTAAAATACGAAACTGGTTTTGTACGTAGCAGATGTTGCTTTCACGTTTATCAGGTTATTCATATTGCAAATGTAATACAAAATTTTAAAAAAGTGAAACAGTTACAATGATAAAAAAATACACCTTTCAAAAACGTTTCGCAACTGTTAACTTGATGGTGACTAAATATTGGTTTCTGAATTATGCATTTTTTTCTATACTATTTTACCTACGAAACTATAAAGTTTCGTAGAGTGTGGGATACCTCCAACATTTATAAACTATCTTCTGTATCCATACATTTTTATTCCCTTTCTTTAAGTAGTATTTTACGCAAAATATCATATATGAATATCACATCTTCACATTAACCTGTCATCGAGTTATCAAACATCTAAAAATAAAAATGGCAAAACCTTCAATAAGTATTAAAATCTATATAGACAACAATAACGGTACCATACATCAGTTTCTACAGCGAGAAGATTTAACATGATTTTATATGCATATTGCATGCCAGAAACTACATATAATCATACAATAATTACGAAATGAAGCGATATCGATGTATTTATAGGTTTAAAGCTAATTTGATAATATAACATGGATCGTAATTATGTGGTTTAAGGTTATGTAAGTACCAATAGAAACTGCTAGAACAATGAGGGATAATTGTCACGAATGCCACAATTACCGTATTACACTTCAACAGTTGGACGATCAATTAGGCGGTTCTCTAACCATGTGGTGAGTGTAATATACCCAAAGGCAAGAATAAATAAAAAAAAATCAATGAGGACAATTTATATTTATATATGAGGAAATAAGAACAGCAAGCTCATACGTCCTTCATTCTGGTCATATTAACGCTCGTATAAAATATAACATTCACATAATCTCTCGCTAATATAGAATGGTGTCTACTATTTTCAATTTGAACAGAACCTGACGCGACACATGAACCAAACGGCTAGCTCAGAGAAACTCAAGACTAATTATAAATAATCAACTAAAGGGATGGCGGTAACATGGCGCGAACCACGGAACGTCAGACATACAGCCCGACACGCGAACCATTGATCCGCGCCTGACCCGTTCTCTTTATACAGTAATTCAGAATAATTAAACACGCACGTATGTTATGTTGGAAAAACCTTCTGTGTTAAATACACGTATAATCACAAATAAATCTTGTGTTTTTCAAAACTGTTCTATACTTTATTATTGAAATTCGCAAGAAAAAGTAAACAACCTAATAATTTTCATATATTTCGCTACTTCAGTCAATACGACACGCATATTTAACAGAGTGAATAAATATTTTAGCAGGAACAAATACATTCTAATTGTGACATTACTGATTATCTATCTACAGAACGTCCACGCTATCTCACTTGAGTGAAGCTAAAAGTGACCATGTCAACAGCAAACTGATCACACCTATTGTGCAGAAAAACAAAGATAACGAATATCAATCAGTCCTGGACGATTTTCAATACATTGTTATTGCAAATGTTCGAGTTATTTTTATGCTGCACTATAAATACAATAATATACATTATATTTTAATATCTCTCTCTAAAAAAAAACCATACAAAACAAACAAAAAAATTAGAAAACGAATAAGCTTGTATGGCCCATATTCCTAAAACAAACCACCAGATCGTAGACAGGCATAAGGAATACATATCTGGGCCATAATATACAACCAAGTCTACTGAAAATATACTGAATAGCGATAGAAACTAGCTTATTTTAAACAACTTTTTCTTTATGTAATATATGTAGGAAGATTTCTATTCAACCATCCCCAATTTAAGGTGATATACAAGAGGAAAAGCAGGTCTTCAACAGAACTCGCCGCCAACTTTTGAGATACTCTGATCGAAAAATGTGATTTGAATGTCTTTCTTAACAGTGTACCCATGGCACCAAATTGGAGGAAAGGTTTATTTGTGTGCGTGTGTGTTCGCGCGCGCGCGTGGTAGCCGGCAACGAGCCATGAACGCTCAAACTCGCAAGCCCAGGAACGTTAACCATTATAAAGCGGTTACGTGACACAAAACTCTACTGTTCCAGTACGGATCGGTATTTTATTTACTTCTAATCTAACACCTCTTGCATCATGAAAATTTTATCCTCGTATTTATGATACTAAATATACATATCTAACTGTTAATGTATTTTCTGAAAACGTCTTGGCACTTTTGAACCCTAAAAGTGCTGGTGAGAATTTAATTGTTACCATTACCATTGTGACAAGGGTTTACAAACATTGTGTACAGAATTTAACAGAACATTTAACCCGACATTACACAGACGAAAAAGTGATGTTATTATATTACATTCCGAAACCAACAGTACGTTCTTTCTCCTTTCTTTCTCTAGGGCCCGGCATGGCCACGTGGTTAAGGCGTTCGACTCGTAATCCGAGGATCGCGGGTTCGAATCCTGATCGCACCAAACATGCTCGCCCTTTCAGCAGTGGGGGCGTTATAATGTAACGGTTAATCCCACTATTCGTTGATAAAAGAGTAGCCCAAGAGTTGGCGGTGGGTGGTGATGACTACCTGCCTTCTCTCTAGTTTTACACTGTTAAATTAGGAACGGCTAGCAGATAGCCCTCAAGTAGCTTTGCGCGAAATTCAAAACAAACCTTTCTTTCTCAAAAGATTTTTCGATCACACCACCAAATTTTCTTCAACCACAATGTTTAATACATTCCCATGTAAAGAATAGCAATAATTATGAATTGTGAAAACCTACAACCGTAACCTTACAAATATGTAGCTTTCAAAAATAAGATAAAAAACAAAACTACTGACAAGAGAGAGAGGGTTGATGTTGATTTCTGTAAAAATCTTTTATATAACATCGATTAACAGGGTAACATTACTTAAATAGTACTTTATTTTCCTATAGAATCTGTTAATTATAAAACGAATCCTTGTCTTTATTGATAACAAAACCATTCGCAAAGAAGTGGAAAATAATGACGACCAATTATATATGCTGTTTCACTATTTACCGTTATAAAAACCATGGTAATATTTGCTACATTATTAATTAGTTTTCAGCTTACATTGTTTGTCTGTGGAGAATTAACAATTAAAATATAATGAAATACACAACCCACTGTTTTGTGATTTTACACAAGTTACATCTAAGTCCTTTATTCAGAATTATAATGAAACGTTTTTCAATAACAATTATATCCAGACACAATTTAGAGATGAATACATAGGTTTTTACTGCAAATGGAATACAAATACACATACGTTTCCTACACAAGTAGCCACAGAGAATACTTCATTGTTTTTATTTGTTTCACAGTCGACCACAAAAACTACACAATGGGCTATCTGTGCTCTGCCCACCACGAGTATCGAAACCCGGTTGCTAGCGTAGAAAATCCGTAGACATACCGCTGTGCCACCGGGTGGCATATCTTTATTAACAAAACGTACTTCTCAATAACGTACATTGTCATACAAACCAAACATTTGTATGCGATTACAATATCAATAAAACCTTTTATAAATACGTTTATTTTTAAGTAAAACGAGTGTTAAGAACAGTAACAACGTCATTCTTTGTCCAGATTTAAACAATTCTCGAACTTAATGATTTTCCAATAAAGGATTACTATAAGAAATGATATAAACTACACAGTGCTCTTCTCCACACAAGTGCTCATTCAGTTCTAAAAAGTACTCCATATTTTTAAATTTAAATTAATAAAACATTTAAAAGTTAAATATTATCTATTTCAATAAATTATTTTTTATAGATTTATTCAGTTTTATCTAATATTGATGAATTTGCAATTAAATATACACGGCGGGAAAAAACAACCTTATTAAACCTCACAGTAATATTAACAATGAATTGATAGTACTTTGAGGTTGTTCACCCTTCGCTGTCAAATTAGTTCCAAACTTAACAACCCGGTCACTTTATTTATTAAAAACCACTCGCTAATACTAACGACATTACATATTTGGGTCAATAACCCTCTTTTACCAGATCGTGCTAAAGATAATTGGCCTACTTTCTGACCAGACAAGAAGTATGTGTACAACGACAAGTTTTACTTCATGACATCAGACATACGCGAGTAAATCGATGTAAACAGAAATGAGTGTAATCCAGATTAACATTAATTATACGGTATAAAGTAATAAAAATAAACTGTTGTTAGGTACACAGTTTTTTTTCCCCAAATGATTTGTTTCATCAAAAAGGAATAGGCTGCTGTGTAAGAACCACGAAGGTTATGCTATTTTCTGTACCACACAGATGGAAGAAATAAGCAAAAACCACCACCTGCTTCTTTCTTTTTGTTTAACGTGAGAATATTCTTTGTCGTACAAAGACGGGTAATCTAATTTCACCGCTTCTTGGTGTCCAAATTGGTTCTGTAAACCAGTTTAAGACGAAAGCGGGCCGATGAGATTCGTATGGAAAAGAAATACGAAATGATTAAATGCAATCTCTGATCAACTCCAAGATAAAAATCTTATCAGCTGTTATATAAACATGTTAAAACGTTTTCTGAGGAATTATTGGAACGCGTAGTGTTACAGGACTGTTGAATTTAAGAATTTCAATACGATGCAGCTAACGTTGGTAAAGAGTCATTTCTATATCATTGTTTTTATGACGCGAATTACATAAGATTTAAACAATATATAGATCTTTCCTGTAAATTTTAATTGAGATCTAGCATGTTTCTGCTGCTAAAAATTTTAACAGAATACAACAGTAAACGAATATTAAAAAAAAAAGAAAACTGCGTTAAGTGATAAGTAGTTTCAAAGTCTGTTGCGACATTAAATTTAAACATGGAAATCAATGGATGCTTTAAGTTTCCTTCAATCATACCAAAAGGTTTTTAAGAAACTGTAGTTAAAAATAAATAATTATTAAAAATTTATTAAGAAACAAAACTATTAATTTATAATTCACGAGGGAACAAGAGAGAGTCGCAAAGAACATTCTAAAAAGGTCTTTCTTCAGTTTTAACTGTCACTACTGTTGTGGCTATAATCTACAGTTTGTTTCGACCACAGTAAGAACCAGGATCGGTAAACAGGAGCAGTTAAGTGATAATCAACAGATGGCAAGCAACTATCATCCGATATCCACACAGTAGAAAGCCTGTGGGGAGGTATCGGAAGTTCGAGTTGAATGAACACCAAAGCAGTAGTATTAGCTCAAGTTTAAAAAGACCTAATCCCTCAGGCTTTGACAGCTGGTGTGCTGCAAACATTCAGAAGTATCGCTTTAAAAAAACAAGAACAATAAATCAGCCCCTTTATTACCATATAGTGGACATTTGATTTTATATGACCAGTCGCAATCCGCAAAACATTTTCGGTAGTTTTTAAGCCTGTCTTTCCCTTGAATTTTCCTTATTCTATCATTTTAGTTCATGGCATTTAGGCTAAGCATTTTTTTGCAAGCATTTATGTGTTAATTGATGAATCCTAGGCTATTTTTAAAAATCTTACTCTGTCAGGCAAACCACACTTACGTACAGGTAATTAATGCATGTAAAGCACACAAGAAGTAATTGTATATATAATAGTGTATACAGTACGAAACAGTTATGTGGGTTCAGTGTATGATTGTTTCTAAGAGTTGAAATAAACTCACAAAAACGAAGATTTAGTACAAGAAAAGAAGCGAAAAATGTATTTATAGCAATCTATAAAACGAACCAGTGTTAAGTTATTGCAAAGTAAAGTAAATGTAAAGTTGTAATAAAAACAAACATAGCTAAATATGCTGAAACGTTTGAATGCGTGTTAGAAAGTGATAAAGATGTGGTTTGAAATAAACTGTATACGCATTTCAGACCTAAATAAGTTGAGAAAGTCCACATAAATTATATTTAATGTAATAATTAATTGTCAAGGAAATTACACGCGAGTTAAGTAGTTTGTATGAAGTACTTTGTAAATAAAAATCTACAACTGAAATGAAAGCCAGTCGTTACTTGATTATTCCCATCATGTACAAACTCGTTACACTAAAACCGTTTAAAGATTCGATTAAGCAAAAAAAAAAAAAAAAGTCAGGTGATTCTGAATGGAAAAGTCAATATGTAATCCAGACTTCATCTAAGGCTTTCTAATGATATGTTGTCGAAAAATATGAGTAAAAAGTTTTGGACAGATAAATGCAAGTGTATTATTTATACAAACATACAAAAATAAATACTGATTAATCCATCACTGACATATTCCTTTTTTTTTTTTTCTTTTTTTACTAATTTCAATACAATTTGATTACCATTCAATAAATCAAACAAAATTAACTGAAGAAAGTTTTTGTGGTTATTATTCTGTTAACGAAAGAAACAAGAAATACTTGTAACTGTGTTTTTTCCAAGAGTTAAAAAAAAATAACTAAATGAAGTTCAAATAAATGTTAAAACCTTCATATTTAAATTTATTATGCGAGAAAAACAAGAAACAGCAGCTCATCAGAAATTGTTATAAAACACCTAAAATCAAAATATTTTTAAACACAATTTATAATTATTCACATTAAACTTACAGAACAAAAAAGTTAAAATTCCAATAACAATTAATTTTCATATTTTTCTACTTGTATAACTAATGTATACTTGCATAAACTATGGCAATTATTCATGTAGATAGGTTTATTTTCAAAAGCTGGATACTGTAATGATATAATAATATACATAGCTGCATTTACTAATACCTGAGCTGTTATACACACAATTAAATGTTTTTAAGTCCTATAGTATCCTCAGCTGTTATTGCACACAATTGAATAATCATTGCAAAGAAAAATAAAACATACATAACATTTCAAAACATATTAACAAACAGTAATAACACCAAAAGCCAAACTAACCATTTGTCTCACAGAAACTATTAACTTAATTATAAAATAAATTTTTTGAAAACAAAGCTAATTCATCACACTTTAAAACTATTTTGTAACTACTTTTTTAACCACAAAAACAGAATGTTATTCACCAAATACAAATTAGTTTGTCAGAAGATAAAACTACAATTTCACAACCAGATAGACTTTAGTTTCAGTCAGATATCATTACAAGGTTTTACTACATCTGTATAATTGCTACACTTAAACTACAAAAGCCCATATGGTTTAAAAATAAAATATATACACACACATATTATTGAAATATATTTTGTTACCTTCTGTACTGCAGTGTCTAAGGAATTCTTGTTGCTCTTGCTATGAGAAACATTTCCAAGAGAATCAACTTCTGCAACACCTATTCCTATTCCTCTTCCAACTTTGTAAAACCTCCCTTTCTGAAGTAATTGACCACTAGCTACAGCTCTTTTAGCAGCAAACCTAAGCTGTTTACTAAAGTCCAAGTTACTTGTAGAAAGATCAACTGTACATGTTTGCTTTATATATTTTTCTATGGAGCATAAAGTTACTCCCCCAGTATCTCCTAGATCTCTAATTACTTTCTGCAGTAACTTCACTAAGTCTGTTGTCTTTGTTACCCTCACAAATGTAGGTTTCACCTGAAGTATTCCATTTGGGTCTTTGTAGGAACACAAGCCTTTGTTGAAGACCTAAATAAAAACAACAGTTAATTATTGGTCAGTATTTAATTTTATTTGTAAAACTTTTAAATATGACAGTCAGTTTGCAATTTAATTACATAATTGAAACATATTATTTAATAACAATTATAAAAGAGAGCCTAAATAATCACAAAATACAGACTATAGTCTTGTAATCCTTCGTCTACATACAGTAGTATACATCATTCCTACTACCACATAATTTCCTTATTTGCAGCTGAAGCTTACAAAAAGGCAATAATAAATATAAATCACCACAATATTGATTCCCTGTACAATAACATGTGTTTCAGTATTGATACATTATATCAGCAAACAATTTGATGTTTTAGCTTTTTATAATTTTTGTTTATTAATATTGTTGGGTATCACGTTACACTGTTCTGATAAAAGAAACAAGCTTCAGTTTTTACTCTGAGTTAGGTGAAACATCCATACAACTTATTACTTTTGATTCTTTTCAACCCAAGAAATGCTCTCAAATAACATTTAACAGACTTTTTTTTAATGTGTATATTCAGATGTTGAAATCTTCCATATGCATAAGTTAACGTTATTGACTTGTGCAAAATGTGCATGTGTATGCATAAGAAATCAGTTGCTTTCACCAATGTACGAGATACACAAAACATATAAAAGACACGCACATGTTGCGTATAGATCTTAAATTTTCCTTGTACAGCATACAATGCCAAAGCATGTACCTAAACACTGCAATAATAATGCAAATATTTTCAAACTTTCAGATTTGACTGGTTTATCAAATAATACTTCAACTAGTGTTTGAGTGTTATTCTAAACAGATTTCCTACTACTCAGCTGTAATAATAAGCAAAAGGTATCAAAGTGGCTTTCAACAAAGTGTTCTTGAAATACTGAATAAACTTTACCACATAAATGTACAACAGAACAGTGAGTAGTATTATAAACTTTGAATGTTATTGTAAAAATGTCAAATAATTTTTTTAAATGTGAACAATTTAAAATAGTGAAAAACAGAAAATTAAAAGTCCTATTGTTCTTTACTACATTTTTTTAGCTTACATTAAATGCAATAACTACTCCTTGATCAGGAAACACCACAAAAAGCTAGCTCATAATAACACTAGTCCCTTATACCAACCATAATAATAAAATTACCAACTAAAATATTATCAATATTGACAATAAAAATATTACCTTTAACACTTTACCCTCAGCAACAGCCTTTTCTAACTGTTTCACAATAAATTCTCGGTTTACTTTGTGGTTTTGACGTACAGCACTACAGATACGATCAACTGAAGGCCGTTGTTTCTGGTGCTTGATCTTATGAATGGCTTCCAGTAGCCACTTTGTCCAATTGAGATTTGTTTGTGTGTGTTCAACATTACCACTGCTCCCCATCTCCACAACATTGCAGCCACTAGTACCAGAACCACTCGCTTCAGTGTCCTTCATAGCAAACGGAAGGGTGAAACTATTATTGCAAAAATCATTTTTGCTGTCATATATAACAATTTTCTAGTCAATATCACAAAGGATTTTTTTTTTAACCAGCATCCATACTGTAACAATTTTCAGGATCTTGGTTGTCAAGCATTCAGCAATAAAATGGCAGCTTTTTTGTTTCTCTGAAGATAGCTTGATTTTAGTGCATTTTTCACCTGAAATAAGAGAAGATTGTTACATACCAACAAGAGAAATTCAGAATCCCAAAGCCTCTCTCACTGTTTAAACCCATGAATGTACATACATAAAATAATGCTACTGAATCTTACTAAATACTATAGATGTTAACCTCATTCTTCTTATCTTTTCCAATACAGTAGTATCCCTTATCACACAATTATCTGACATAATAGTGATCATGACAGAATTATTAGGATAAATATTCTTTACAAAACAAAATCAAGCACACATTTGTGTCTTATGAAACTACACCTAAATTCACATGGTAGTATAATTATTGATATAAAAGCAATTATTCACTATTTCAGCCAGGCAGTCTAAACCTCCTTAAAACAATTTAAAAATAAACTATGTAGAAATATTCAGTACCTATGTAACAATCTGGTTATATTACTCAGTCAAAATTATGAATTGAAGGGCAAGCAGCAAACACATCCATCACAGCTTGTTAATAATTAAATACACCAGACTTCTACATTTGAATAAATATACAAGGACTGTAAACAGTTCTCATCAGTCCACAAAGGTAAACCATCAGAGGACTGATGCCATATCTCAATACTTTGATTTCAAAATTAGACAAGTTCATATGCATTGACTAAATTGTATTGTTTTCTATCAAGAAAACAGTTTTGTCAGCTAAACTGAGATTTGACTGCAGCATATGATTAAACTATAACAACATCCAATACGAACACAAGTCCTCACAGCCTCGTGTCCTATAGAAAATAATTTGTCAAGTGCATTTAGGTTACAAACACTTTTTGAAATACTTCTTATTAGTCTGAATGTGGTAATCAACTACCTCATACTTTGCATGAATTCAGATCCAATTTTGTAACTTAAGCCTGGAAACAATGACTTAGTTTCTCAGTTAAAAGTATTTCATGTTCATAAACAACAAGAGTTATAAAATGCTGTATTACTATGCAAGTAGCACCATTAGTTTAAACAAATTACAATTAAAATATTGGAGTCATAGCAGCCAAAGAAATTGCACAAAAATGTCTATGAGCTTGTTTCTATAAACAAATATCTGATTGCATGGCCAATTCCATGATCTGAATTTAAAGTATTTATTTCCCAAATGTATTAGGAAATAGTGGGTCCAAAACAACAGGTGTTATGACAGAATTAATGAGGGCTCCAACAAACCCTTCCAAAATGCATTTTACAGACATTTCAAAATATCAGCATGTTGACATCAAAAGTTGAAGGTTTTATATACATTTAATTGTTGACAACTCTTCAACATAAAAATGCAAATTTTGCTGGAATTTTCTCCATTAACATTGCAGCATATGAAACCATTAAGAAATGAGACAGAACAAATAACTTATGCACAGCTGTCAATAATCAAATGGCATCTAACTATTCTAGTATGAACGTTGTAGAAAGAGTTCTAATTTTTCGAATTGCAAAAAATAAAAATTTCTTTTGTATCTCACTGAATCATATTTCTCCAAAAAATAAACAATTTTCTCAAATTAAAATACAGCCAAGTATTATAATGTAACTTTGGAAACTGACTTAAGTAGTTAATTCAACACTTGTATAAAATTTTACATGCATTTAAAAACCATTACAGATCTGTTGGAGATTTGAAATAAAGGATTTATACATCTATAATTTAATACTTAAAAAATACAGTTTCTACTTGCTTCAAAACTATTTATGTCAGATCAATGCTTTATGGAATTTTTACTTTGCATTTTGTATATTATGTAATGTTATATCTCTTTTGAAAAGAACAGTTACATTTGCACTTAAAAACAACAACAAACAACACATGAATATATATATCAAACAAGTTTTATCCTGTTAAAAGTCCAAGTCTTTAACAAGAATATGACACAAAAGTACTGTTCTCCAGACTCAACATAACATTATATTCATGTTTTATTACAAGTCACTATCGTTTCAACTTAATCTATAAATCAACAATTTACTGCAGGCAAGTTCCTAATAAATCTGAAGACTTGCATTAACATTCAATGTTTTAGTCTCGAAGGGATACGAGTACAACACCTGTCTAAAAAAACAACAACAATGACAAACACTCATAATATTTCTGAATTTAACATTTTTTCATACATTTTCATTTCTTTTGCTTCAGAATGATTACTTTGTACTGTTTTCCAAACTAAAGCCACTAATAGTACATTTTGATATAACTAGTATTATAACTTTAACATGAATCATAAGTCTATTCACAACTCTACAAGCATATATTGTAAAGAAAAACCATATCTGCAGTTTAGATAAGCATTCTTATAGAGTTGTTCTCCAAACTTCATTCCAATGCTTTAGACACTAAAATCAAATCACTACTGGTACAACTTTAAAGTTTATTTCAGTAGATAAGACAATCCAATTACTGGATTTCCTGTAAAAATTGCATTATTGTAACTTGTTGTATGAGTACATAAATTCTGTACTGTATACTGATGCAACTCTCTTACTCATCCATTATAAATATAAGTACACGCAGATAAAAAAAAACACAAGCATCAATGTTTTTATAACACTTTTTATATCAAATTCACATACTTATTAATTAATATTATTATAGTATAATAAAGATATTATTCTGGTTGGGTTTACAAAAAAACAAAAAGCAGAAAAAGACATTCATTAATTAAAAATATATATTTATTACTAAGGCTGGATGTTTTAATCATTATAATTCTACAAGCAACAATGACATCAATTAGTATAACAAAGTAATTGATTACTCAAAATTACAATTAAATTCATTAAGCAAAATTAGTGTTACCAATTATTCAAATAATTAATATAAATTCTGATTATATCAACAGTCAAAAAAATTATCACTAACTAAAAATGGTGTTTGCTTTTATCAACTGTTTGACTACTCCAACAATCAATCAACTGAAAATAATCAACTAATCAAAACAATACAATCAAACTTGCTTGTCCTGTCTATTATCACACAGTTACTGAGGTTATCTACCATTGTCACTAACTTCTAACTGCTTGTTACAATGACAACAACTAGCTGGCAGCTCCCATCACTAACAGTTTTTTCATTATGCCTTTTTTTTTTCTTTCCTTGTATGTGTATGTTGGTGAAATGCTGAATAGAAAGAAGGCAAATTGTCTAGCAGCACCCACCATAAACTTTTATTTGTTGCTGGTGAACTGCTGACTGGAAGGAAGATAATTTTTGGCAACATATGATGCCAAACATATTTTTCTTCAGTTGTTAATTATGATGAACAGCTTGCTAGAAGGAAAGCAGTGCCACAAAACTATTTTTTGTAGATTAATGAGACTGTTGATCAACAAGTACTGCTATTGGTTTTTACTATTTCTTACTAATCAACTTTAAGTATTAGTTCAAGTTCTTAGGATTTTACCACATTCATATTTCAGAAATTTTGTAAGCTCAAAACAGATGACCAATTTTCCTTATTGCTGTGTTCTTGCACATTAAATACTGATTATATAACAGAATTGATGTGAAAATATATTTTTATGACACATGATTTAATGTGCATTCACAAAATTATTATACAAGTTGCAGAAATATGTATATTGAAAATATTTAATCAGATTTATATGTAGTTCTGAATTAAAGATTAGTCAATTGCCATCTGCTTTAAAGGTAAAATAGCATTAAACAAGTAGTAATGTTAATGTATAAATTATCACTCTCAAACTTTCAAATAAGAATGGAAAAAACAAACTATTTTAAAAATTTTTTAGAAACTTTGAAATTTCTTGGAGAGGGTGGGGTGGTAGACTGTCAAGTACCTCCTAAATTTAACCTGCTACTTTCTAACTTATTTAAATTGAAAGTCATGCAGTTACAGTATATGTACATGTGGTTAAGATATAGCATACAAGTACATTTGTTATTCTGGCTGTAACTATATATAACTTAAGTCTGTAGAAGAAGAAGGAAAGTGAGAGAGAAAAAAAAGGACATTCAGTCTAAATGTGTGTCTGGTTTGTTGTAGGTTTTTCTAAAACCTTTGACCATCTACTGAATCTGTGAGTAATGTTAGTATGAAAAATTATTACTTAAAGTTAATTTACATTACCTTAAATTTAAACTTTTAACCAGAAACATTATAAACAAATCAAACTAACTTAACACATAAGACCTCATTTGTAAAATGCTTATTACCGATAAACTTAGTGCTTTCAGATACTGAATCACACTTGTATAAAAAAAAAACACTTCAAGTCTTCTTTGTAACATAAAAAACCAAGAGCAATAAAATTCTACAACACCTATAGGCACACACCCAAAAGCTAAACATAGCAACATCATGAACAATTGCTGAAACAACTCTGCATGAGGCTTTGCTAATGTGTATCTAATGTTTCACTTAGACATGTATGAAAAAATAATGGGTTAAAGCTTAGGATTACAGTAAACCAAGTACAAATTAAACAAGATATCACTGTCTCTAGAAATGCACATAAATTTATATTCACTGAGGAATACACTTCAACTTACAAACACATCTAAAAATACACACACAGACATATGTGAAGTAAACCATTAACACTATGTAATCTATTAATATTCCATTTACAAAAAAAATAAACTTTTAAAGCAAACTTAATATAATTATTCCTACACTATATTTTTTCTTTGTAGTAAATCTCACTATACATATATTAAAAACAGAGAACTGATCCAACTGTAAGCCAATGATTAGAGATATAGGGATAAATCAAAATCTTTAAAAATTACATTAAGCTAAGTAATATTTTTATTCTACTTAAATACAGCTGCATCAAATTTTTGTACAAGTTACTGAAAAAATACAGCCTGGTATTTTTCCTGTATGAAGCTTTAAAAAACAGACAAACAACAGCTAAATGTAGAAATAACCAACAGAGAATATGCAGTTGAAAAGGTTTGAAGAGTATATATGTTAAACTATATTCTAGATAACAAATCAACATTTTCAACCTTTACATTTCTCATTTCACTTTTACATTTGACATCAAAACATCTTAAAAGTCAGAAGAAAATAATATTTAGGTATATTAACTTTTGAAAAATACAAACATACTAAACAATGTCTTTCCATTTTTAGTAAGAAAGATTGAGAATCATCATTTAGTGAGTCTGTATTTTTCAAAAGTTAGTATATGGTAATGAATGGCTTAAAATTAATACTTCATTTTTGGCAAAATTTGTGGTAAATCTTTTTACAATACTAATAGATGTGAAAGATAATATCAAAATAAGTAACTGTCAAACATCCAAAAGAAATACAAAGTGAAACTCATAATAACTGCCAGGATTAAAAATAATTATCATTTTAGTCCAATTACTCTAGCATAGTTACAAATGGTGAAATAAATATCAATGGTATACACAAAACCTACTGACATTCTGAGCTATGCAAGTGTAGATTCTTGAACAACCAATTATCTTAAAACACTGTTTAAAACACTAAAATAACATGCAACATACCATTTCATATTTAAGTTTTTGTTTTAAAATTTGAAAACAAACAGAACAAAGTTATGTACATCAATTTTTGTGGACAGTGCTAATCTGAAGAAAGTTGAAAGTTACAAATATTTGTTAAAAGGTTATAAAACACATTAATGTAAAATATCCAATGTTTTAAAGTATTTTTAGTTTATTGTGTTAGAACTAATACACATTTTAATAAAATCAAGAAGAAATTTAGTAATGATAACATGAGTTATCACTGTTTCAAAAACATGCCTTTGCATCCAACATGTCAACAATTACACAAGTGTTATTCTTTCAAGTTACTATAATAACTTACATTTCAAAAATCAACAATTTCCTTCAAATATACTATGCAAGCTTCTAAAAGATTTGAAGACCAATGTCAGAACCTGATGTTTTAGTTTCTAACTAAATTAAAATCCTTACAAGCATCACGTAATAAGTCTTTAGTTTTGTATGTCCTAACTTGCTCTGGTACTACTTTTACTAAAGCTATAGTTTATCCAAAATTTCTCAGTTTTAAACTTTGAATTAAAGATAAATGATAACCCAAATACACATGCTAAATACTAAACTATTATGATACACACAGTTTTTTGAAAACTAGAAATGCTCTTTTAAAGTTAAATCTACACCAATAAAAAAGCGACTTTCAAATGTAAATAAGTATAACAATGTTCATAAAATTAATTAACAAAAACCATAATATCATTAAACATGCTTAGTGCATCTAAATTATTAAAAAGGAAATTTTGCTGTCAGTAACGTTGACATTTCACGATTATGTTATTATATCAATAATTAAAGCACCAAGAAATGGCGGGAATAAGCTAATGTAAATATATAACGTGGATAATTCATTTTAACTTTAAGCACATTTATTTAAAAAGGATGAATGTCCAATATCTTAAAGCTCAAAATATTTATTACGAATTTCTTTAAACTTACCTCATAAAAAGGTAATGTTCAGATTATAAGTAATTTAAAAATGTGCACGGAAACACAAACACAAAAATCAGTTAACATTCGTGCCATACTTTAGCCTTTACTTTAAGCCTCAGTAGGCTTACGATGCGATGATCCCAAATATTGACGCTAGAAACCACGATTTCCGGCCATAGAGGTACAATCTGACTACAACACCGAGTGATAACCGATGACAGAACCCGCTGAAAACAGTGAAAAAATTGATCAAGATATTTTGAACTGGAGTCAGGATTTAAAGTAAACAGGCTTGCGTTATTTATACGTCAGTCTACACAGTAGGTTTCATCCACTTCATGTAGTTTTTAATTATATTTAGAGATATGACTCATTAATTAAAATATAAATGGATATACACCTAAAATGCGCCAAAACAAAATGGCTCGTATCGTTAATATGGCCGCTAACGATACGGCGATGCAATAACCATGTTGGGAGAATTTAGAAACAGCTTCTTCGTTGACATTATAACAAGTTGATAATTCTGGAAAATTCGAGTAAAGAAACTCAACATATGATGTTTTTGCTGACAAAAACCACAAATTCCCACACAGATATTTCTTCACTCTGGACTTAGTTTACTTACATTTGAGATAATTATGCTCATCCCTGTCAATATTCCATACAGATGCTTAGAATTTCTTCCACGAACGTTTATGAGTTACAAAGATATATTGTTATACCTTATTTGATTGGTTTATTGAATAAAATACTAACATCTGGTTGGTTATCAATAGCTAAATGTCTCATTTTTTGTCGTAAAATAAAGGATTTGTGCTACCCTCTTTTGACGATTTTAAAGAATACAGATAGACATTTCAATTTACCCAAGTGCTTTGGGTTTAGTTCGTGTGAATAACACAGTTATGGTTTTTAAACAGTGTTCTTTAACAAGCACAAATAAATGGTAATATGTATAAATATTTCTGAGTGTTAATAATATTAAATATTGCATTTTATAATTGTTTTTGACATCTGTAATTTTTCAATAGGAAAATTTAAAAAGTTATTTCATTCTAGCTTTCAGCTTCTCGGTGGCACAGCGGTAAGTCTGTAGACTTATCAAGTTAGAAACGGGGTTTCAATAGCCATGGTAGGTACAGCATAGATAGCTCATTGGGGGGCTTTGCGTTTAACTATGTTAGAAAAAAATCAAAGTACTTCAGTTAAATAAAGGAATATTGAAGTGTAGTATCATAAATTAAGATTATATAGCTTGGTGTGTGTTATAGAAGATTAAGAAACTGTGTAAATATTGTTCTCAAAGCTGTTAAATTATTGTTATAAGCTTGTAATATTTTCAAGTAAAACCTATTTCCCACAGGTGTCACGTAAGAAACCCACAAATAACAGCACATTTAAGTTTAAAATAAAAAGCAGAGATAAATTTGAGTAAATGAACTAAATCTTTATCACAACACTACACATGTGCACCAACTAAGGTGAAATAATAGACTATGTTTTGCTCCGTTACTTTTTTCACTTGAGAATCGTCTAGTAGTAACTGTCTAATGGCTAAATAAGGTCCGCCTGAATTCAACAGTTAGACTAGGTTGCTTTTACAATGTGACAATCACTTGATTGCTTGTAAAGCAAAAATCTTACAACCATTTCAGCCATCAATTTACTGATCAACAGATGTTCCACCTTTTATAGCCGAGCGATCGTTATACAACGTAATATATACATTATACTACATAATACCAGTTGATAGCGTGGAAAGCAAGGAATGCCATTTCTTTTCAGCTGGTAACATTTCAATAAAATCGCCACCATAGCTTCAATGATATCTCTACCAAGTGATTAGGTGGTCATTGCTGGCACCTCGGTTGACTATCGTAGTTATTTTGCTGCTCCTAACTAACTACTTAGTTTAGTGACTCTCATACAGCAGGGTTGCATTGAATGGGCTAGCGCCAGGACCTCCACGTTTCCAAGTGTCAACTTCTAACTCTGAGGTTACAATATGATAGGCTACTGGATATGCTTCGTTTGTGATTCCCGCTGAACCCAAGACTGCCTCACGACCTGTGATAGCCTTGTCGACTCACCTCCCATCTCAGGGAGGGTCTCTGCTGCTCCACAGGTCATCGCTGTTTCCTGCAAATTTTCACCATTTCGTCTATTGGTAAAACAGCTTACATTGGCACCTCACAACCATTAATGACACTTCGTGTCTGATTTCCA
Source organism: Tachypleus tridentatus (assembly GCF_004210375.1). Lineage (NCBI taxonomy): Eukaryota > Metazoa > Arthropoda > Merostomata > Xiphosura > Limulidae > Tachypleus > Tachypleus tridentatus. Next base: position 69,876,530 of record NC_134830.1, read on the forward strand.
GTTTGGTGACTGATCACCACCATTTATGGAGAAGTTTACTGTCATTTTACCAAACGCAAAAAAAATAAACATAATTTTTAGTTGCTAAGGGTTGGTGTTAAGTCTGACAGAAGTCCTTAACAGTTTTTGAACGTGTTTTGCCTCTTAATGTGTTTTTAGAACTGTTCTTCGGTGGACCAGAGGTAAAAATTATGTATACAACGCTAAAATCTGGGGCTCGATTCCCCACGGCCGATAAAACGCAGATAGCCTGCCTATTGTATAGCTTTGCACTGAAACAAATGAACAGAACATTTGTATTGTACATATTATTAGTAAGCAATATTATTTTAATGTCAATAATAGGGAAGGAAGGGAAGTAATTTACCATTTGTTTACCAACGATTGTACTAACAAATGAAAAACAATCACTACCTATGATACATGTATTTAATAGTCACACCTCATTAAAAACACACACAACTACAAATCGTAACTTAAGAACTGTGAATCATAAACCATGACCAAAATGTCAGAACACTTACAGATCACATATAACAACTTATGATTTATACAACAATAGGAGTATTAAACACTGCAACAGTATACCATGTTTAATACCTCCCAGTGGCTCAGTGGTATGTCTGAAGACTTATAACGCTAGAATTCGGGTTTCGATACCCGTGATGGACAGAGCACAGATAGCCCATTATGTAGCTTTGTGCTTAATTCAAAACAACAACAACAACCAAGTTAAATCTCATTACAAGAAAGACACAAGTAACAACAACATAAATAAAACAAGAAGAAACCATGGTTTAAAAAAGTCTTGAAACTGTATTGAAAAATAAATTGTAGTTCTTTCTTTTCCTTAGCTTTGAAATGTGTAATTTTTTTTAGGTGGATGCTATTCCAAATTAAAGTAACTGTTTATATCGTACCGTTATATAAGTTTCCTTCAAAGCATACTGTTGTTGTGTAAAATAAATGATAAATATGAAATTTATGCGAAAAATCTTGAACCACATTTTACAGCAAAAAATAGTCTCACTTTGGTAACAAAATGAAAATTTCGTTTTGATTCCAAGATTATACACCATACTGCATCATCACATCTCTTATTAAAAGCTGCCAACTATTTTAACCACTACTTTCAGTTTTGCTCAATTGAAAACTTATTGGCCTGTGAAATACAGTTTCTTTTTTCCTTTGTAATTTCGAGGACTTCCGCTAATTAAGAGAGAAATGTTTTCAGTTAAAACAACTCTGGAGTAATTCTGTTCAAGAAAAAAAGCTATTGCAGTTTTATAACCGCAATACTAAATTCCTATTGGAAACAGGAAAGCCAAAATTTCAATATGATACCTGTGACATGCAGTTTATCCGAATAAGAACTATAAAATTCAAAAAAAGTCTTTTTTTCTCATTAATTTATTTTTGTTTGTTTTGGATTTCTCGCAAAGCTACACGAGAGCTATCTGCGCTAGCCGTCCCTAATTTAGCAGTGTAAGAATAGAGGGAAGACAGCTTGTCATCATCAACCACTACCAACTCTTGGGCTACTCTTTTACCAGTAAATAGTGGGATTGATCGTCACATTATAACGACCCTGCAGTTGAAAGAGCGAGCATGTTTGGTGTGAGAGGGGTTCGAACCTGCGACCCTTAGATTACGAGTCGAATGCCTGAATCACCTGGCCATACTGGGGTTTTCTCTCTCATGGAATTTATTAAATGGGATATTTTAAACATTCTCAGATAAAAACACTTCACATGAAAAATATAATAGAAATATGCTTTTAATTACACGCCAGATTTAATGAAGTATCTGTTATTGTATTTATTAAGTGAATGGTTTTATTTTTGATATATTTCTTTTTTTTTCAAGATAAAGCTCTTTATTCTTCCACATAGCATCAAGTTTTCATTGCACTACAGGATTAAGAGATTAGGTAAAAGCTTCACCATATATTATTTTAGTCGTAAACCATTTCAGTTGTCAGAAGAAAAGAAATCGAATTAGAAATTTTGGCGTAGCAGTTTCGAATACTCGTCACCAAATATGCTCGTCCTTTCAGTCGTAGTGGCGTTATAATGTATCAGTAAATCCCACTCTACTTTATTAGAAAAAATAGGCACAAGAGTTAGAGGTTGTTGATGTTGATTAGCAGCTTTCTCTCCAGTTTATCACTGCTTAATTAGGGACAGCTAACTGAGATAGTGCTCGAGCAGCTTTACCGCAAAATTCAAACGAATCGAAACTTGGGCTACTTACAGTCGTTCATCTCGTTGAGACGTGTCTCAGAAACGCGGTTTAAGTACCATGTTAATAATAAAATACAACTTTAGGCCTGGTATGGCCAAGTGGGTTAAGGCATTCAACTCGTTACCCTGGATCAAAACTGCAAGGAATTCCATCATGTTGAAAACAGGAAAGCCAATACATCACATATTTTTACTGATTTCATAGAAGTCCTCGGTTGTATAGTGGTCAGTATCCCTGCCTGTCACGCGGGAGACCGGGGTTTAATTCCCCGCCGAGGAGAAGTTGTTTCTGGGAAAAGTCAAGGAACATCACCTGATAATATAATAGAAATCTACAAAACATACATCAGACCTATAATAGAATACGCATCTCCTACCTGGATAAACATAACATAAAAAACAATTACAGAAACTACAAAGAATAAAAAACTCAGTTTTCACTTCAGCCTATAAAGTAGCACTTCATTTCATGTACAAGTGTACAAACATAGAAACAATATCTGAAAGACATAATGCACTAAACTATTTTAATAAGAATTGGCATAAAAATGGCTTAATGTGTGATCTCGACAGACACTACGTGCATGATGAACATAGTCCTAAGTGCCTCTCTCCTATAAATATATATTTAAGAAATAAATATAAAATAAGCTGGCCACCACGCAGTAGACATTTAAAACTAGTTTTATTTTATTTTACCTTACTTTTCTTATTTTTTATCATTGTTATCAGTAGCATTTCATATGAAAAAAAAGATTATATATATGTATACAAGTGAAGGAAAAAAATTAAATAAAAAAAGGGATCCAATCAAGACTATACATGGACATTGCCCTGAAAAGGGCCTGAGTACTGGGTAATACTTTGGCCCAAAGTTCTACCCAATAACACACTCCAAGAGTAGACGATACCAAGGTGAGGGATGGAAGAGGTCTCGTGCACCTGACCCTCCTGGGTGTTCAAAAATTAACCTACCCAAATATCCACACAGAAGAAGTGAACAGTCGTACGCTAATTCAGTTTGTAAGTCTAAGGGTGACCAGTGTTTACCATTTTACAGTATTTATTTACTTTTCAAAACTACCTTCACGAAACCCTAAACAACACGAAGAACACGTGACTTTGTTTCTAATTGGGTAGGCGAAAACCAAACTTCATTTCCAAATAAAGACTTAATACATATGTCTATACATGTATGCATATGTACTTGCACATATAGTTCTACAGAAGATGGTTTTATGTAGAGAGTTAACAACACGATATAAAAATGATTTTCACATGTGCTAATTCCTTTATTGGATTAGGAGGGGCGATATCATTGACATCCATTAATATTGTTTTTCTTTCTTAGAATGAAAACAGTTAACCACATACATTAAAAGTATATTAACTAAATAGTAAGGAGTTTAGGCTTAGGCCTGACATGGCCTGGTGGATAAGGCACTCGACTCGTAATCCCATCACACCAAACATGTTCGCTCTTTCAGCTGTGGGGGCGTTATAATGTTATGGTCAATCTCATTATTCACTGGTAAAAGAGTAGCTCAAAAGTTGGAGGTGGGTGGTGATGACTAGCGCCGATAACCCTCGTGTAGCTTTGTGCGAAATTCAAAGCAAACCAACTTTAGGCTTAAAAAATAATAATTTAATATACTTTTTTCTATCATTTTTACGTTGTGAAAATTTCAAAACCTTATTAAGAGATGTCGTGTTGAAAAATATATTAATAATACTTTATTTCGTTTTCGAATTTGAATTTCTTTAAATCTTTTGCTTTTGACCAGAAAGCACCATTTTATACAGGTTGATTTTAGCTTTGCGCAATAGCCGTACGCAAATCGTTGGTTCTGCTAACTTTCTATTCAGCGCTCCTGACCTTGTAAAACGGATAAACTATTAATTGCAGTGTCGATTTTGGCGTTTGTTGCGATCAGCACCCTGCACGTGGATACATGTTTCTCTCCTCTGGGGCCCGCCTTGCTGTCAATACTCTGTCCACTACGGAGGGTTAACTTTGTATATAATATCAGTTTCAAAGTGATTGGTATTCATTAACATATCTCTTTTTGATATTTTAGTTTGCTGAATGCAGTACTCACAAGTTCTGGTTTTAAACCATAAAAAAATTAAAAACTAACAAAAAATTATCGTGACTTACGACCTAATCTGCCACAGTTGTGTCAAATCATGCTAAACATCAATATTTTTTACTAAATATGTTATTAATTATTATCAATTTATTTTCACTGTATTTAATTTCTGTTTGTGTGGAATTAAGCACAAAGTTACGCAAGGGGCTATCTGTGCTCTGTCCACCACGGGTATCGAAACACGTATTCTAGCAGTGGGAGTCCGCAGACATAACGCTGTGTCACTGGGGGCATTATTTTTAATAAACTGAAAATGTGTTAGTTTTTTTTCTCTATACTCCTCTTAGTTCGTACATTTTTATTCAAAATTCGAGACGTGTAAAAATAGCACTTCAGAACTATGTTTTGTATTCACTCACTACCTGAGAAGCATTTCGTTCAATATCACAACCCGTCAGTTAATTTGGGTAACGAGATATAAAAAAAGATTTTTCAAAGTACTTTATATATATGCAAAACACAAACTCCAATTTAAACGCGTTGCTAAAACATTGCAAACCACTATTCCTGGAGCTTCTGATAAAAGTCACCACCATTCAGTTTGTAACCTATAATAATCCAAACTATTATTTGATAAAAGTTTGTATACGTGTGTATGTATCCGCTTTTAACTGGCAAAGTATTGGACAGATTGTTATGAAATGTGGCACATACCTTTATTGCTCCCTGGTGAGTGACACAGAGGTCAGCATTTATGTATAACCCAATTACATTTCCAAGATATCCACCTATATCATTTCCTTTGAACGGATTTTTTTTTCAGATTCAGATGGTATTCAATAAATAGGAAATTGAGTCACATTTGAGTTTTCATTTGATTATTTCTTTGTTTACCATGGCCCGGTATGGCCAGATGGTTAAGCCGTTCGACTCGTAATCCGAGGATCGCGGGTTCGAATCCCTGTCACACCCAACATGCTCGCCCTTTTTGCCGTGGGTGTGTTCTAATGTGACGGTCAATCCCACTATTCATTAGTAAAAGAGTAACCCAAGAGTAGGCGGTGGGTGTTAATGACTAGCTGCCTTCCCTATAGTCTTATACTGAAGTCTTACACTGGTAAATTACGGACGGCTAGCGCAGATAGCCCTCGAGTAGCTTTGCACGAAATTCTAAAAACAAACAAACAAACAATCGTATACCATACTCTCTAAATTTACCTACGTAGGCTTATCTGATGTCTTATTATAAAATACGTTTACCATACTATTAAAAATGTATAATTAAAGACGAATAGCAACGAAAATCATGTCTTATGTTTGTTTTAGAGCAAAGCCACATTGGGCTATCTACTGTGTCCATCGTCAGAAATTGAACCCCGGATTTGAACGTTGTAAGACCATAAACTCACTTCTTTTCCACAGGGGCACAACGTCTAAAGAAAATGTAGAAAAATCTCAGATTTGTGATTCGTTTCCAAGTCTTCCAAACTCCCCACTGTGTTTCTTTGCAGGAGTTACCTCCATTCACTTTTCCATTAAACTATAGGCTGTGTGTACTTTCTGAGGGTCCCAAAAAGTGTTCCGTTTCAAGAGTAAGTAAAACCAAAATTTGGAGAAGCAAATATTTTTATTTTTTGTTTTTGAAGTTTATATGCCATGCTTTTTGGTAGTCTATAAGGTGCATAATTCTTGTTGTGATTCATGGCATACACAGGTTTAACAAATGTCATGGTGATAAAAACTACAACGTTAAGCATCACTTATGTGACGTCATTTTAGTTCACACTGACAAACAGATAACACACTATTGTATAATAGTGCGAGTGGTTAACACAAGTGACTCCTCCTGGCGGCCATCGGTTACCATTTCGGGAAATTATTTTATTAATGTTATAACGCCGTAAATAGTTTACAATCTGTATTTAAACTTCACCTTTCTGTAGCTATTTTCAGAGCTGTTCTTTGTTAGCAGTTTTTCATATCATGTGTTATGTGATCATAAAAGGAACAGATTTGTAATTGCGTTGTTTAAACATGAAATTCTTCGGAGTCGTAAAGAAATGCAACTCTTTTTATTTAATTTTATTTTTGTATAATAGAATAAATGAATGTTACAAAATGACAAACCATTTTTGTGTAAAAAGTGTTGAAACAGGATTAGAAATATAATTTTTACTGAAGTTTTCAAAGTTGGTATGCAACTATGCATGTGGAACATATTCACTGGTTCGGATAGGAACATCTTTGTATTTAGTTAACGGAGAATACTCAACTAGTCATAGTATAGTATTTCTATAGCTTCATTTGTGACTGGAGGATTATGTCTCTGAGGGAGAATATTTGTAAACCTAATTAGCAAAAATAAATTTCGTGGAATACAATAATTCAAGTAATTATTATCTTTAACATAATCAATAACACACGGTTAAGGAAAGGTTGTTTCACCTATCAACCCACCCATATCACCCATCGAGAAACCTAAGGTTATTTGCAAAGTCTGGTAAATAATCACAAACCACGGTGTATACAAGACATTCTCTAGATACATGGGTGAAAGAAACAAGTTGCAAAATTAAAAAAAAATTCATATACGTGTAAGATGAAAATTTGTCGCAATATCCGTAAAAGGTACATTTAGTATCAAAAATATAAAACTACATCCCCTCACTCCATTAGAATAACATATAAAATGAAAAGCCATACTGTCCACTATAACACTCCATAAGAATGTCGTTAACAGCAAGAGTACCAGTTGATAGTTCAATGCAGTTAAATATTTATAGGTTTAAGTTTTCTGGTGTGTTGAGATATGACAATAATTATTTCTACTGATTTGTTAAACATGATTAGCTTTATTGATTCTTAAGTAAGTTTTTAAATGACTACAGTTTTACGATGGTTGAGCGTGCCGTGCTATGGACTGAAAGGTTCAAGATTCCAGCCATTATAAGACACTAAACATTATCTTTACTTTCAGTCGTGAGGGCAGTATAATTATGACGGTGAATTATGTTATTCCGTTAGGAGTATCTATACAGGTGGTAAGTATTGCTGGCTGATTACCTGCCCTCTCGTCAGTTGTTCAGAAATGTAATGTCTATATTTGATTTTTTGGGTTTATGACTTCTCTTTCTTTCATTATTAAGATAAAAGAAAAAACTCCAAATGTTGTATCATATAGGGAACCCTTTTAAAAAAAAACTTTGTTCTTTTTATTCAAATATCAATATATATATAAAAATCAGTGTCGTAACTCACATTTTAAAACTTATGCTCATATAATGCATTAATTCTCATCTTACTAAGTTTCATTGTTTAAATCACTTCCATGACAATTATCATTCACAAAGTTCTGAGCTAAATATAACAACATTTGGAAACGTAATAGAAAGTATTTTCTACAAAATTTAACATAAACATCATCTAGCACGAAGTATTATACAATGCATAAGGATAATACTTATTGTACACATCAGTAAAATAATCATATTTTAAAACTCAGATTCAGAAGAAATAGTAAAATTGGTTAACGAATCTCAATGAAAAGGTTACTAATAATTATTGAGCATTAAAAAAAACCTGTTAATATAAATCAAAACAATTACTATATGCATTTGCATACGTTCAGGTACCAGTTTACGAACCCGTACATCGCACAAAAATGACACAAAGCCCCCCACAGGTGGCCTAAAGGGTCGAATCCGAAAGCCGACCTCCTTATGTCATCCCCAGAACGGCTCTAAGGGAACTTAATAGAATTGGTGACAATTGGTCTAGCGGTTTGTCTGTCGCCTCTGAGTGGCACAGCTGTATGTCTGCAGACTTATACTGCTAGAAACCGGGTTTCGATAGTCGTGGTGGGCAGAGCACAGATAGACATTTGTGTAAATTTGTGCTTGAATACAAACCAAATAAACAGTTCGTCTGTTAAAAGCAGATACAAATAAAACACACTCAGTCTTTTGTGAAATGATGCTTTAGACCTAGTAGCTAACATCCGAATAACCACAATTTAATTAACGCGTTTTAGACAAATTAAAGAGCAAATATATTTATATTCAAGTAAAATAGGAAACCTATTATTGCTGATTGTAATGATGTGATTTTTATTTTCATTACTGTGCTAATCATAGCATGAGAGCATAGTATCTCTGATGGAATAAGGTATGTCCCAGAACCTTGGTGAGTTTTCAGAGCTTCACTCTCATAAAGTCAGCTAGAATTATTGATGTCACTCGTCCTCATTTTGAGTGAACAGATGAAAAATGCTTCTAAAATATTGCTTAATGTGGCATGCTGAGGCCATTTGGGTTGATTTATATATCACCACATGTATGAGCTTTTAATATCTCAGGACTTCATCATATATCAGCTTTTTGCAGCACAAAATGACAGATTGCATAGATCCCTTCATGTCGTATGTATATCTGGGATATATCCTTGATAAACTAAGAGCCATTTCGAGGTGAGAGAGTAGTTGTTGACATTGTATTTAAACAAAAAGTACGTGTGTGAATACGATTAAGTGTTAAAAATATTGTCAAGTTGACAAACCACCAGATGAAGCTTATCATTTGATAACATTTAAAGGTCCCAGCTGACAGGGAAGCTGCTTCAGAATTTTTCCTAATAAATGTACAATGGACGAAAGAAAAGCAAATAAAGTTAACACTTGACAGGTACTTATAACATTACCAGCAAGCAACAATGAGATGAAACCATTTTATTGCTAATTTTTCATAAAGAATTTTCAAAGGAAGATTTCTTTTTTGTGGTTACATCAGGTTGCCACATTGAATTTATGAGCACAGCAACAAGCAATACAACATATGCTCCTTAGCTTGAACTATATAGCACTGATTCCATTAAACATTTTGATTAAGTTTAGTTCTGTAGTTTGGAAACCATTTTAGTATAGCTCCACCTATGCTTTGATAGGATACAAAATGGACAGGAGTCATATACTGTGCAGAGTTCAACATAAGAGAAAGTAACACTCGCAGGAATTTGTCCTTATATAATGATGAGTTGCAACTTCTTTATAGTAGGCATTTTCTAGCATAGCAGTCTCGAATTAAATAGACATTCTAAGTGAAAATTTTCTTTAGGAACATACTACTGAGTTCTTGGGATATCATCTGGGCATTAGAGACTCTATGATATAATTGAGGCTGTATTTGTGACAACAAGTCATGAACTGGTAACTTCAACTTAGTTACCAAGGAAAAAAATATATATATCTGCAGTAATTGTTATATCGGTTGAACTAATGATAAATTTTAACGTTTTACCATAAAACCGTTTATTGGTTTGTACTTCAGATTGGCAATCGGTATACAAGGAAAATTTAATAAAGATTTAAATTAATTGGCAGTGTAAAATTTTACATATAGTAAAACGATCTTATAGGTTAACCTCGCAATATTTGAATGAATAAAGAAACAACTTTAAAATATGGTTTATCAATTTGCTTATTCTTGTTGTAAACAAGGTTATGTTGGTCTTTCTTCGAAATGATAGCAGAAATGTTTGAGAGAAAATGTTAATTTTAGGACATTCGATACATAAAACTAAATCGAATGTATTGGAATACATGTCAGGATACGTAATGTAATTTCACATTTAAATTATTTTAATAAATCCTAATTGAGGCTTTCCCTATGAAATGAATTTACTTATTCATAAGCGTATACCTACAACAACTGATGGGTTTTGAGTGAGACATGTCACCCAAACTTTTTTAGTTTACCTTTATTCACCCCTCAAAACACAGAAATCCGTGTGAAAATTTACGCTTTTACTTTGTACTTTGCATAATCTAGCTATTGAACTATTTTAAGCCCACAGAACCTTATAAAGTCCATGTTATCTACCTCTCAATAGTTTAACCATGGATGCACACCAATGCATTAGTCAAAGTCGAAGATTTACCAGATCAGTTCAGTTAAGTATCTAACTTTTTTAGTACTTTCTAAACAAAATGTTTCAAAAAGTTCGAAAAAAAGTATCTTAGAAACCAGCTCCACGTGTTTTCTCAAGCTGTGTTTGAGAGAAAGGATCACAGTATAATACTGTACGTATACTGCTGTTTGCATTCTTGTCATCGTATAAATGAATAAGCCTTGTAACAACTAAAAGGAATTAAGTCTTAAGGAATAAAAACATTAGCCACTGCAAGTCATAGACTTGATAAAAAATGAATATACGTTCCTGCATTAGTATCATGTCACGAACATATAGATATCGGCTTAAATTTTGACATTTGTGTTTCATTTGGGGATAATATGTTAAGTGGTAGTTCTTATAGTGATTGTGATAACAGAAGAATGGTTTTTCTCTATTACAGCATTGCTTTTCCATACAGATAAATAGGTGGCAAAAGACTTGTAATTTTGTTAAAGATATTACCGTTATGATATATTTTACTGTATCACAGACATTTTTCTGTTACGTAATATATGTGAAATTCTCACAATATATTTCATCTTAATGACCATTAAATTAAAAAAAGCAGCGTGTGCAATCATTTTCGGTTTTCATCATATGCTGAAACCTAGACTCTTGACTTATCGCAAGATAGATAGGCCAATCCCATATTATTGTCTTTAAAAGTCAGATCACAATTTCCACATACAAGATACGTGAAACCTAACAGTGCAAAATAATTTCCAGAGACACCAAGCCAAATCGGGAAAGATTTCAGGTATAGTCATGTTCTAAGCTATTGCATTATTGAGCATTTAAATGATTTTGTTTTGTCAATTTTTAAGATTACATAGCAATTTCGTATGCCTATTTTTCTATTGGGACATATTCTATGTATTAACTGTTTGTTATTAATCAACTTGTTTGTTATATCTCTAGAATTTTGGGCACTTGTAGTTCTTATAATGGATTACTATGTGTTGTTCAACAATGTTAGTGTCTAGTTAAAATAACAGTTCCATTCTAATTGATTTAAGTTAATTCAATTTTGATTGAGAATGATTTTAATACTTAAAGTTAAGTCAAATGGAAGACCATCTTAAGATAGAAAAGAGAAAACTGTGGAAAGAAGAGCTTTCCTTAACTATATTTTACCACAGTGTATTTTTACATCAAAACATTTTTTAATATTTCTACCGCATTCTTACTCAGAATCAGAAAAATCTGGTCTACATTTTATGCAAAATTATTCCAAGTTATTAATTACTATATCAGGAGTTGGTAAATGGTGATATCTGTTATTTTAATAGTTTTATTGTAGCTTTTACCAACCTTGGTGCAAAAATTTTTATAATTGTCTCTTCAGATTGGATACTACTACTAAAATTTAAAAGCTGTGAACTGTGAAAGAAAATTTGGCGCTATCTAAAAAATAACCTCAACATTGATGGAGTCAAAACCTGTAGTGAAAGTGTTGTCTAATATTCTTTTCTTTGTTTTATATTTTTAGTGTTGCACGTTGTTTATTTCCATGTTGTTTTAAAATGAATTATAAATTTAGATTTATTTCTGCAATAATTCATCATAAATGTTATTCAATTCAAATACTTTTATCTTTATTAAATAGCCCCAAGTGTATACGGTATGTCTGCGGAATTACAACAATAGGAACTTGGGGAAGGGGGGGCAAAGCACAAATAGTCCCTTTGTGCTTAAATTCAAAACAAACTTTATTAATGAAATAAAGCTTTGTTTTCCCTTTTACAAACTATTGTTTATTCATTTAATTTCTCCCGTACTGTTCTTGTGTTTATTATGAATTGTCTTTATTTTCGTTTATATATAAGTAAACTGAATATGTCTATTATGATTTTACGCTGGATCTTGTCTTAATTAAATTAGCAAGCAATTCATCGCATTATTCTCTGCTTACTAGGTTCTCCAATGTCTCGTTATTGTTTCATTTAAATTATGATATTGTAACAAAAAACAGAATAATTTAAATCTTTCATGTAGATTTAATAACAACAGTTTTTTCAGAACACAAACACGTGGAACTTAAAAAATGTAGTTTAAAACAAGGTTTGAACGCTACTGTATATATATATATATATAAGCGTTGAAACATAAAATACAAGGAGTGAGTCTCCATAATTACTCACTACCGGAAAGTAGATGTCATTGAAAGAATGTAAGTAATTGTTATGTAAACTAAAATGATTGCATCGGAGTCAAAATATCTGTTGTTGCTCAACATACTGTCAGGATAACGAAATTATTAAAACTCGTTATACCAGTTTGTGGCGTGAGCTTGTTGTGTAATTCAATGTACAGAACTATTTTAACCAGTAATTACGCTGAAACTATCTTATAATATTACGTCATGAATGCTTAAATGGTCATTAGTAAAAGAAAATAGGAAATTCGTAGATTTACTTTATTTATAGACGTGAAAACAGGGGCTCTTTCTCGGTAAAACCTATATAAATAAATTTCGATTGTCTTTTTTTTTATCTCCTGCATGTTTTATGACTTTCGTATAACGCCAGAAGTTAATTAATCGACTTATTACTTGTTTTTAATTTATATTCAAATCCCAGATAGGAAAGTAATGTCCCCGATAGGTCAGCGATGAGTTACGGACTTGCGACATTAAAATTGGGGGCTCGATTCTCCAGTGGACAGAGCCCTACATAACAACAGAAGCGTAATATTTGACAAGAATGAATCAGTGAAATCAGTTGCTGTTTTTTAGGTCCCACCAGTATAAACTGTGTACCTACATACATAAAGTCTTTGGAGCTCACATTGTAGTGTGTGATGTGCATTAATATAAATTTGTGTTTTATTAAATACAGATATCTGTCTCCGATATTATTTCAACTGGTGCAGTTAAGTAAATTTGTTGATACTGTACAAGTACATGAATGTTATAAGGGTATGCTCACTGTTAAGGAATGTGCAGCTTTCATGACCTTGTATACTAAATTTCTTAGAAGTAATTTTTGACTTGGTGGAATAGTATATGTAAAGGCACAACAACAAATCTTACGAGGCTTAGTCGTATTTTATTTTGTTATCTCTTATAATCGCAATAAAATGATGGCTTAGTTTGATATATCGGTGAGTGTCTGATGAAGTATTCTTCATGACACTGTTAAATTCTGGTTTTTCACAGAACTTATACTTTATATAGTTGCATAAATTTGAAGTGTCCAATTTTCGCTGCAAATACACTACCTATCTTTTAAAATTTTATATCGAGGTAAGTCTGTATAGTAATTCTAGCTCAGCTACTGGAATATTTCAAACTACGGGATAGAAAATAATTAAATATTCGTTGTGAATGCTGCAAAAGTCAAAATTCATTGCAACTTATTGGGAAACAAAATATTGGTATTTAAGTTAAAAATGACAGTCATTGAAACTAAATTTTACTCTTCAAAGGAGTTTCAAGTTAAGTTAAAAAACAACACCAATAGAGTAAATGACACCATCGTGACTGGAACGCACGACCGCATTTATTTTTTTGAACGAACAAGGAGTGGTGTAAGGAATCATGATGTATAACTTGTTTAGACACCCACATAAACACATTATATATAATGTATCTCAGAAGCGGATATTATAGTCATATTTGAGCCTAGCCTGAAATATGTTTTAATTATCTCCAGTTACTTTTTGTGAGTATAAAATATACAACTAACGGAAAAACTGACTGTTAATGTTTTTTAGCACAAAGCTAGACATTAGGCTATCTACGCTTTGTCCGTTTATTTTCAAGGAATTGAACCTCGGATATTAGCGTTGTAAGTTCGGAAACTAACTGCTGACCAGCCGTGAGACTAAAAAAGGAGAGTAGATTCCTTTTTATCGTATTTATGAAATTTCATTGTTTCAAACAATTAAAAGTTCTTCGTTTATCATACACTTGTTTTAGATTATAACTCTTCTCCATTAACACGTAATGCACATTATTTTATATAAACTGTTGCCTATAAATAAATATATATTAATAGCTTATATGTAGCAACTTTTCACTCTCATTCTAGTACTATACATGCGTATGGTTTCTGTTGTGTTTTTTTTTTTACAGCACCTCCCTGAAACAAATAGAAAAGTTGTCACGGAATAAATAAATATATACAAAGTTTTAATTAAACGATGTTATAACTTTTAACTCTTTGTACTTCATCTTTTAAAGACCCTCCTTGGTAAAGTAGCAGTTATACGAAATTTTGAAATGGAAAATACTTGTAAAATTTTGTAACGAGTTCTAACGTTTAACAGTTTCTCTTACATAGTTTGGTAAAAATAATGTAGTCTAGTCCACGTAATATAATAAATTGACATTTTCGCGATAACGTTTTTTTCAGGTTACGTTTGCCGCTTGGCTCTAACTTGACAAACAACATTCCAACGTAAATTCCGAAACTAATGTACGTCTAACTAACAAATAAACTCTGTCAAAATTTCATCGATTATCAGTTCATAAGGAACACGCCAAATAACTTATTGATTACCATGCATACTAACTCAAAGATTAATTCAATTATTCACTGCATAACTAATTACCTCACTGATATTGGCCCGGCATGGCCTAGCGCGTAAGGCGTGCGACTCGTAATCCGCGGGTTCGCGCCCGCGTCGCGCTAAACACGCTCGCTCTCCCAGCCGTATAATGTGACGGTCAATCCCACTATTCGTTGGTAAAAGAGTAGCCCAAGAGTTGGCGGTGGGTGGTGATGACTAGCTGCCTTCCCTCTAGTCTTACACTGCTAAATTAGGGACGGCTAGCACAGATATCCCTCGAGTAGCTTTGTGCGAAATTCCAAAACAAACAAACACTGATATTATATAATCATTAGTTGTTTTCAATTTTTTTAGGAAGTTTCCAGATTCTACAAAAACCTCAACTTTCATGAAATGTTTAGATTTTGTGTCATATTGACATTGCGATCAGCTTCTTCGAACAAGTAAACAAAAATATAATTTATAATACCGAAAAATAACTTACAACAATATTATTTGTGCCGATTCAAGTTCGATAAAAACATTTCTCTTAGCTTGGGATACCGCGTTGTTAATATAAACACTAAAAATAAAGAAAAAATACGTAAAACAAATTTAACTATGGCAAAATAGTCTTTAGCTTTGCGATATAAAATTGACAGATCCCAGTTAAACATATTATTGTAAGCTATATTTTTAATGTTGTAATTTGGATGTGAGCAAGATGGAGTTGCGGGTGGAAAAATTTAAGCCTAAAAGTTCTAAAGATTTCGACATCAGATTTACTGCTAAATTTGAGGGTTAATAATAAATTCGCAATTTTGTAAAGCATCGAAAACATCACAAAACTGTTTCAAGGTAGTAAAGTTATTCTTATCATGGTAGAAGAATCAGTTAGTGTCTCAGCCGCGAAGTAGTAAAAGTAAAAACTATTCTTTAGTGCAGGAAGCATCATTTGTAAATGTGACATACAAGTTCCACAGTGTTAATACTTTAAAAACCGTTAAGAATATATTAATGCGACTTTCTATTATTGACGTGGACTGAACTTTGAATTATTTTCACAACATAATTTAAAAGAATTTGTCAACCAGAGAATAGCATTAAAAATTGGATAAATTAGAATGAAAGAAGCAAAGACGAAGAAATAAAATAAACTGAGTTCTAATGTGTGTGATGTTTTGCATTGAAATTAGCAAAACTAAAAATTAAAATCATTTCACAAAGTGCTTTGGGGCATAGGTTCATTGCAAAAGCGATGGTCACATTCCATTATATGATTAGAATAATCCAAGATTTGGCGATTGCTTATGTTGACTATTTGCCTTCTCTCTAGTCCATCACTTCAAAATTAGGTATGACTAGGCAGATAATGATTGAGTAGCTTTGCACGAAATTAAGCTCACAACAACTCTTTGACGTATCCTGTCCCTCGCTATTACAGTGATAAGTTTACGGATTTACAATGCTAAAATCAGGGTTTCGATTCTCATAGGTGGACTCAACAGATAGCCCGACGTTGCTTTGCCATAAAAAACACACACACTTATGTATCCTAAATAAAATCAAATCACGTTTTTCTGGGATGTTAAACAAATTTAAACAAAAACTACAATTGTATGCATTCAACATAAATAAGTTAATTTATATAATTTATGATAATATACAATTATTCTTCAGATTTATTCAGCAAATGTTTTAACAGAAAATATGCTAATAAACAGTGATTTGTCTTCAAAGAGCAACTTAAAATAGCTCGTATATATGTGATAATATAATAGTTTTTCGTTAGTAGTTTTTAATTATCTGGTGAAAGTAATTCAATATCCAATCCATGTAGCGATGAAAAATTAGTTTATTTTCTCCTTAAAGTTTGTACAAGATTGAACAATAGTGCTGCCTTAAACTGTATGGAGTCCGGCATGGCTAGGTGGTTAGGGCGCTCGACTCATGATCTGAGGGTCGTGAGATCAAATCCCTGTCACACCAAACATGCTCGTCCTGTTAGCCGTGGGGGCGTTATAATGTTACGAGCAATCCCATTATTCGTTAGTAAAAAGAGTAGCCCAAGAATTGGCGGTGTATGGCGATTACTAGCTATCTTCCTTCTAGTCTTACACTGCTAAATTAGGGACGGCTAGCGCAGATAGCCCTCGTGTAGCTTTGCGCGAAATTCAAACCAAACCAGAGTAGGCATACATTTCAAATTACTTTCAGTAAAACAAATAAACTTACTAGAACAAATTAAATAACCGTATTAGCTAACACAGTGGCTGGTTTACTTTTTATTTTGAAATCATTCTCTCTACGCTTGTATTTATAATCTTGCTTCGAAAATGCTCTAACATTTATCCTTATGGTTTTTTATATGTTCTAGGTCTATCTTATTAAACCTTCTGATCTTAAGGTCATCGTTAAGACCCACAACTTCTTCTAGTTAACATATAAATTACAACATTAAATCTATATCTATGAAAAAACTTTTCGACTCAAACTGAAATTCTTCTAGGCCTGATACATTAACAACATCACATATTTCTTTGATTGCTAACAAATGCTGACTGGTTTACACATTAACTTTTGGAAGCATAAACTGTTACTTAATAAATTCACTAGATCACTTAGACACTGAATAATTCACTTACTTCTCAATCACTGAACTAATTATGTTATGTGCTTGAACTTATAAGTAATGTACTCATCTCTGGATATTAGTGGAAGTTACTAAATTCAAAAACAAATAAAGAAACATCATCATGAATGTTTTTAGGTATTCTAGAACTATTTGTATGAGCTCACATGATCAGGCGCCCGTTAGTAAACATTTAAGTTAAAACAATAAAAATATAGCTTTCAACACTTCTCTATTGTGAATTCTCTTGAATAATACTAATATAAAAATAAAAGTAAACTGTTCATCAACCTAATCTCTTTTTTTTTCTCCCCAAAATATGCAGATGAATTAACTGTTTACCCTTATCGTTACGTATTGTACTGGAAGAGTTATCTCTAGGTAGGTGGACAACTACATCTACTGGTAACTCTCACTTTAATGATAATCTAGGAACCAGTTCAACAGAAGTCAAGTCTCACAGCCTTGGCTGTAATGACCATGATTCCCACAATTATGACAGTTACCTTTTACATACATCCATTAGGAGGAGTTCTTATTACCTACATGTTTTTTTGTTTTTTTACAGTCCCTGGCAATATATCCTCTCAAGTTACATTTGAAATAATTATTTTCTTGTGATATATTTCCGTCATTCTGTGAAATTAATTATCTAATTAATACTTTCAGTTCTTTATTAATGTCACCAGGGGTAACTGGTATTTCAGTACTACTCGAACTGACAATTCCAGTAACTTCACGGTGATGTCTTTACTTGTTTATCTGCAACTTTAATGCAGAGTTTCCTTTAAAGTTGCACACTTACTTTAACTTAACCTAATTCCCATATCTTTGTATGCTATGGCATTTATAAATTGACCGTGTGACAATAAATTCATTTCACGTGTGGCATCTAACTTAATTTAACAAGCCTTTCCAAATCTTTTGCGAGTTCAGTTATCTCCTTTCCTTCTTAGTTTGTTTGGAATGTTCTGGCGTGTAGCTCTAAACCTACTGAATAAAGCAGCTACCAATGTTTCATAGCTGCTACAGTTTTCAGATGGTAGATTATTTAACGTAATCAAAGCTGTGTCTTTTAAATGGGTAGGAATATTAACACCTTGTTGTTTTTTATTCCACCTGTTTACTTTATAAATGATTTCAAACTGAGCTTTCCATCTCTTATAAACTTTCTAAATCTAGCATTGCCATCTTGTTAGCAGCTCTCTCTCTGACAAATAACGAATTTAAAGTATCGAAAATTTAACTTAAAAGCCTACAACGCTACATTTTGAAGTACTTAAAGGCTAGGAAGCTCTTTGTCTTGTAAGTTGGTAATGGTTTTCTGTTATTTGTATGTCACATAAAGATAATAAGTTAATTGTATCTTTGTGTACAAGTGTGGGTCATGTGCGCAAGTCGCGACATTTACAGAATAATATTCAACATGATACAATGTACTTGATGCCAAATTTATCATTTATTAATTTTAACCTACATTGCTAATTTAATGACAGTTCGTAGTAGAAAATAATAAGTACGAGATACCACACATAGGGATAACAAAGTAAATAGTAAGTATGTATTTCATATGTTTTAGAGGTTATTAAATCTGTAACACAAACAGAACTATTTCTTATCCATACATGAATATCGCCTTCAATTCGTCTGAACCTTAATCAGAGTGATATCATCAATACACAAGATTATCTCGAGTACAAATACATTTTTGACACATTTAGATTTGAGTGTACAGTGTACTTCTACATTTCCTTCAAAGTTGCCATATTTCAAGTAGATACACATATTAATTTAGCAACTGAAGCCAATATACCTTCAATATGGAGTCGGTCCAACAGGCCGGCCTCTTGCATGTTTGGTTAACTTGTTTCTCTCTATATTCACTTATACCAGGAAAGTAATTGCTGTGACAATTGATTGTGTTTAATATAACTTACGAGGTTTATAACTCAAGGTCTTCCTGATGCTAACACGAACACCACCTTTAACCATCGATATAGCCAGGTTGTTAGGGCGTTCGACTTGTAATCTAAGGGTTGCTGGTTCGAAGTCATGTCACACTTAACATGCTCGCCCTTTCAACCGTGGGTGTTTTATAATGTTACGATCAATCCCATTATTCGTTGGTAAAAGAGTATCCCAAGAGTTGGCGGTTGATGGTGATGACTAGCTGCCTTCCTTCTAAACTTACACTGCTAAATTAAGAATGGTTAGCGCAGATAATCTTCGTGTAGCTTTGCGTGGAATTCAAAACAAACAAACGAACTCTTAAGCACAGGTAAAGAGTGTGACGTCTGTTTAGAACATATTTATGTAAGTTAGTTAAAACTTGAGATGGACAAGTCATATGTATAAAATAGAGTGGGTTAAATACTATCTATTCTACATTAGTTTTAATGCATTGGACAATTTTTGTTGCCAACAGATTGACCTAGTACATGACGTCTTAAGCCTACTCTAGAAAATGCATCAAAAATATCTTCCAAGTAAACGCTTTTGTAGGGCACTTTAATGACTTAATAACTAACTGTTATGTAATAGCTTTTATTGTATTATGAATAATAAACTGACTAAAAATAAAATTATACTTTGAAAGAGCCCATAGTTACCGTGCCATGTGTTTGAAGTGTTTGTATAAGAAATATGACGACTTTTATGGGTTATTAATTTTTATTAATGCAAGGCCCTCTGTAGTTAGGGGGGGGGCAACATACTCCCCTCAATTTCCAATGTATTTTGAAGAGATAAATGTATCTGTGGCAGCTTCGTTTTTGTGTCTTATGGCTGGTTTGGGTGAACTGCCACTCCCTTTACAAAATTTTGCCATACATTTCTGTGACAAAAATCACAACCGTTTTTAGCTGTGGTATTTTAAGTCGAATTATTTCTGATCAAGTTTAAAAGAGGTAATAAGTTAATAAGAGCTGGTTCATCAGAAAATTTGAGGATTAACCTGTATTTAAAAACTGGGCAGAGTTTTGTATGTAAGCAATAATGAAACTGACAAGTTTTAAATGAAACAATCTATATTATTAAGAAAAAGAAAATGCATCATACATATTTATGAAGAGAGGATTACAATCTGTTATCTACTAGGTGTTGTTTAATCCAACAGTTTTCACTCCCTCACAATTTATGTCTCACAACTGAAACACAATGATCTCATATATTATAAACGACTATTTCCTATTAAAACTGAACCAAAAAGCATGATTTAATTGAAAATGTAAACTAGATTTCTTTACTCATACAACAGCATCATTTCGTGACTCTTCTTCGTTCACAGTACTAATCATTTCTTATGCACTGACATTGTCAATTCGGCCAGCAGAGGAAATTACAGTTGGTGATGCTTTCAACATGGATTCTATATCATTGCAATATCCCTTTTAGCAAAATATACTATGGAGAACAAAGAAACAAAGCAACTAGAACAGTTCAACTTCAGTGGTTTTCTGGACCACATTTTAATGTTAAAACCGCATAGACACGAAGTAACCAACAACAACAAAAAATTCCCATAGATAATTAAAAGTAGTTAGAAAGACATATTCTTTGCACGCGTATAACACAATATTTGGTTTCTTAACAACTGACCTAGCTTTTATAATTGAGTGGAAAATCACACTATGAAGTGCATATATTATCAGGAGAAATGCCAGCTAAATACCTCATAAAGTAAGGATTACTACTTCCTTTCAATCAGTGATTGATCAGCTTAGAAACTGCTCTAACATAGGACGATCAAATCATTCTCACAAAATGCTGCCTGTGCATTGCGTTTGACTAAACCACTCACTAGCTTACAGAACAGGAACTGCAATACACCTTTTAGTATTTATTTTCTGGATGAATTGATTATTATAGCTGCCTTATTTTGTCACCCGAATGAAAAGAAAGGTAATGATAACTTTTGCGCCAACTATTACAGCAGTAAAACTGTTCCTTCTTATCAACCATCTTATTGAATTAAGTGCTTGGCCACACATGTTTAGTATCGGGTATAACTGCCTGTCTCTAAAGTTGCTCAAACCAGAAAGTGAATTTTCTGGAGCATTTAAGGATGTGGCCCATCTTTTTTTAAACTGCTTCCTTATATATATAAGGAATGATCTGTTTTGTCTCCATCATTGCCTTACTGGTTTGATGCAAATCTCTCCCCTGGTGAACTCAAGGTCTGCCAGAGGTTTGATAACCTCATATGATGAATAATTTAAGTGGACAAATTATCTAAGCACTACATTTAGCTAAGTGCTAGCTTCAACCCGAAGAATAGCCTATTTGTCTACAAGGCCCAAGGTTGTTCCAAGACTTGTGGTTGTCTAGTAGCTTGTCCCATGTCTTGAGGATGGTCTCTAATACCATACACATCCTCAGATAATCCTCCAAATACTCACTGCATAGGACATCTTACTTCGCGGATAGATTTCCACTGTTAACCCAAATCAAGTCTAGTATATTCTACAATGCACATTATTTTACCTGCTATTAAAGTTGTTTAACACCTCAGGGTCCTGTAGAAACTGCACCATTTAGTGTTAGGCACCCTAGGCTACTCTCAGGATTACTGGTAATCTGGAATATTTTATTATTTAGGCTCAACCTAAGAAAAAGAGATGAGACATTAAAAGAAAGCTTAACAAAGAATTGGAAGTGTATAACTGTAATTTAAGGGGAGGAGTTAAAAGAAATAAAAATAACATTGAAAGAAAAATTAAAGATAAATATAACTCTGAAGACTCTATTATGCTATAGCGAATATACAGGAAGATATTAGAAAGTCAAATTTGTAGAAATGCAGGTGGAAATCAATGGAATTAAGGGCAAGGAACAGAAAGATAACGACAAAGTCAAGAGTAAAGTATTAAAACACATAGACGATCAAATAAAATAGAACAGTGAGATAGAAAAGAACGCCAATGACAGAAAAACATCCTGAAAATGAAATATTTAATTTGAAGCTCCGCCCCTCGGTGTGGATTCCTGTACGTGGTGAGAGGACCTCCTAGGGAAGGTTCTGTTCTTTCACTTTACCTCCTCTGAGATCTAAACATCCACTCACGTGTTTGCTGTGCATGTCAACCCGTGAAGGGGAGTAGAAAATCTTGGTGGTTGAGGGGTCCAACCCTAACACACCACTTTGGCCTTGAATTTCTGTAGATGGGTGGCCTTGGGGTGGCCCCTTAGGTCAATTGGCTGGTCCGCTTGGGCTGGGGTCAACCAAGTACCAGTGTTGGATGTTCTCAACAGGTCTTGTGGACATTGTATCTGATGCTGTTGCTTGGGTACTGTGTTCACGAAATTCTGGTGTTGCTGCAGTGTCCTTGCTTCACATTGTAGTGAGTCCCCTCGTGGGGATCCATGGTGAGTGGGGTCAGTGGGCACTGAAATTTCCCTTTTTTTATTATGAATCCTCCAAATAAAAATTTAAATAAAATAGTAAAAAAAAACAATCCATAGGTAAATGTCCACGTCTTGAAGATTCTAAGCAGCAATGTTCAACATTTGTAACACCTGTTGAAAACCTCATTTTTTTATACTACATTCTCTTTCAGACACACCTTTAGGGCAAATGCCTCCCTTTTTCATTCAGAAGGGACTAGAGGAACTTGCTGGCTCCCCAAATTCAGTAAAGGAGCTTTGGTCTGGTGACATATTGGTAGAAATATCCACATCTCAACACAGTGAATTGCTTTTGCATTCAAAGGCGATTGGGGATATAACTGTTGAGGTTACACATCATGCTACTTTGAATTCATCATGAGAAGTTATTGTTGAGAGGGATATGAAGAACATATCCGAGTCAGAGATTCTCGCTGGTTTCTCCACTCAAGGAGTTTCTGCAGTGATGCATATCTCCACTTACAAAGATGGAATTACGATGCCGACCAATGTCTTCATTCTGACATTTATATCACCAGGTACACCTGCCACCATCAAGGCAGGTTATCTTAAATGCAGTGTACGGCCATACATTTCAAACCCTCTCAGATATTTCCAGTGTCAGCGGTTTGATCACTCGGAGACGTCATGTCGTAGTTCCTTGACGTGTGCTCGTTGCAGTGGCGAGGACCACGATGCCTATGAGTGTGAAATGAACCCTCATTGCATCAATTGCAATGGCTCTCACCTGTACTACTTTCGTTCTCACCCTAAATGGTTGGAAGAAAAAGAAGTGCAGCGTTTGAAAACGATTCATAACATTACTTATCCTGAGGCTCGAAATTTATTGTCCACTACTTCATCTCGCACGTATGCTGCTGCACTTCATTCCACTACTACAGTGGGAGTGCCGATGGATCTCTCTGCGACTCTAAAAGAATCGTTCTCCAAACAAATGAAAAGTCTTTCGACCTCCATGGTTTAAAAAGTTAATTAATCAACTTTAACACCCATCTCTGTCCCTTACATACATTCCAGCAAATTCAAAAATCCACTTCCTTCAGTTCCGGGTACAGGTACTACCTCGGATACATCTTCTTCTCCCTTCCCAAGATGCAAAACGATCATTCGTTCACGCCCTCAGTCGTTGGGATCCTCTTCCAACAGCAAAGACCTGCCCAATTGACCCAGGGCAGGATCCATGAAGGTCAATATACCTCTTTAGAATAAAGAAGTAAAGAAAAAAGACGTGGTCGTAAACAGAAGGGTTCTACACCCAATTCGCCTACATGTAAATAAAAATGGTCACCCTGATACAATGGAACTGTCGAAATTCACATTCTAATCTGGATGACATCAAAACACTGATTGCTTCCTACCATCATGTATGTCTTTTCTTACAGGAAACATTTCTGAAACCTGTCAAAACAGTCACCTTTCGGCAGTTTTCTTTGTACAGAAATGACAGGCTATGTGACGGACAAGTACATGGAGGGGCACTGTTGGTTGATCAGCATGTGCTCACTCTGTCTTTGCCACTCGACACACTCTTGGAGGCCGTACCCATCCGTGTTTCCTTGGGTCGTACCATCACTGTTTGTTCTCTCTACCTGTCGCCTAGAAAGACATATGATCACTCAGACCTCGATGCCCTTATTGGACAGTTGCCGTTTCCCTTTTTAATTCTGGGGAACTGTAAAGGACATCATACCCTTTGGGAAGGTGCTGATATTGACAGGAAGGGGTCGCTCCGTAGAGCGTATGCTCTCTGATCACAACCTTTCTCTTTTCAATATTGGTTTTTACTTATTTTCATGCACCTATTCAGTCCTTTACTGCTATTGACCTCTCAATTTGCTTCCCTTCACTATTCTCACATTTTTCTTGGAGGGTTGACAATAATCCACGAGACAGTGACAATTTTCCTATAATTTTGAAAGAAACTGGCCGTGGTCAATGCCACCCAACCCCCATTCCCTGGTGGAAGCTAGATCAAGCAAACTGGCCCTCTTTGGCTGCTCTCGCAGAATTTGAACCTGCCATCATCTGTGAGTCATCAATAGACGACCGTGTGGTAGCAGTAACTGACTGTATTATACAAGCAGCTGCTCAATACATTCCTTAAACCTCGACACGTTTTCCACGATATTCTCGTCCGTGGTGGAATCCTGCCTGTCATATGGCTCGGACATCTCAAAAAACGGGCCTGCAATACTTTTCGTAAGTATCCCACACTCTCGCACCACATCGCTTTCCAGTAGGCCCGTGCACATGCTCGGTGGGTAAAATGTCAAAGCCAGAAGGAACCTTGTATTAAGTTCACTACTGGTATATATGGGACAAGATTAGGAAGGTCTGATAGGAATATTATTCTGTCCCTCTCTTGATCTAGCTTTCTGATGGCCAGGAAGTAGCTGATACTCCAGGTGAAAGCTTTTGTCGGGTATCTAGCACTTTTGCTTCTTCCTCCACCTTTTTAGCCATCAAGACTCGGGCAGAGCGATCATTTTTTTCCTTTCGAGCTGATTGTCTCTATGACTATAATCGTCCCTTTACAATGGTGGAAGTCAAACTGGCCCCTCATCGGTCTAGAAGTACATCGGTTGGACCTGGTGATGTACACTATGAAATGCTGTGCCATCTGTCTCCTGCTTCTCTTACTATGTTGTTTTATTGTTTTTAACCGGATCTGGCTTGAGAATGCTTTTCTTGATACCTGGCACCAAGCTATTGTCCTAACTTTCTCTAAGCCTGGGAAGGATCCCAAGATTCTTTCAAACTACCGTCCAATTGCTATGACAAGCTGTCTCTGTAAGACCATAGAGAGGATTGTTAGTGCTTGTCTTGTTTGGTTCCTCGAATCAAACATCCTTGTCTCATCCACCCAGTGTGGGTTCCGACGACTGCACTCCAGCATGGACCACCTGATTGGACTTAAAACGTCCATCAGAGAAGCCTTTCTCAAATGACAATATTTTGTATCAATATTCTTTGACATTGAGAAGGCTTATGACACAACTTGGAGGTATGGCATTTTGCAAGACCTCTATATATTATGGGTTACGTGGCTATTTTCCCACTTTTTTATTAAAAAAAATTAATGGACAGGAGATTACAAGTTCGTGTGAGTTCGACAGTTTCCCGTTCTTTTCTACAGGAACTTAAAGTCCCTCAGGTTTGTGCTTTGAGTGTTGCACTTTTCAGTATAAAGATTAATGCCATCACTGAACAACTCCCTCTTACTGTTGCAAACGGGCTTTGTCGACGTCTTTCACATCTCGTGTCAGTCGTCGAACATGAGGTATGTTGAGCAGCAGCTACAGACTGCCCTCAATCATTTAATGAAATGAACCACAGCAAACGGCTTTAACTTCTCTCTCTCTAAAACTGTTTGCATGCACTTTTGCCGCTAACGGGGTATTCAACCAGATCCTGAACTCCGTATCGGTGAAGTTGTGCTGCCTGTGGTCCCTGAGATAAAGTTCTTCGGGCTTATCTTTGACCATATGCTGACCTTTATACCACACATCAAGCAGCTACAGGTCAAATGTACAAGAGTACTGAACATCCTCCGTGTCCTCTCTTCCACCACTTTGGGAGCGGATTGATGTTCTATGTTAAAGATATATTGTGCTCTTATTCGATCGAAACTCGACTATGGATCACTGGTCTATGGCTCTGCCAGGACCTCAACCTTAAAGATACTGGACCCCATTCATCATCAGGGATTTCAGTTCTGCACTGGGGCTTTCTGCACTTCCCCAGTTCAGAGCTTATACATAGAGTCTCATGAACCTTATTTGCACCTCCGTCATTTGCAACTGTCTTTACTATATGCTTCGAAACTTTCTTCCTTACCAAAGCATCCCACCTGGGGTTGTGTTTTCCTTCCTCGGTGCGCCATACGTTTTCAGAACAGACGATTTGCCATTGCTCCTTTTGGCCTTCGACTCCAGGTGCAGCTGAATGGATTAGGTCTGTCCTTGGATAACATTGCTGTATACACTAGTCAGCCTATCCCACCATGGCTTTTTACAGTCCCTAAATGTGACCTACCTTTAAGGTATCTGAAAATAGCAGACACTCCTGATTGGAAAGAGTGTCTGAACATCTTTCAAACCATCCTTCTATTGCTGTTTATACAAATGGTTCGAAATCACGTGATTGTGTGGGCTCTGCCATGGTTTGTCGTGGTTTGGTAGTTGCGTGCAGAATCCCATCTATAGCTTCTGTGTTTACTGCTGAATTGTACATTATTTCTCTTGCCCTGGAATCGCTTCACTTTAGTTCACATTCTGTTCTCTATGATATTCAAAATCGACTGGCTCATTTCACTTTAACATGTACTTCTACCCAGTTTTTCTGGATACTGGGCCACGTTGGTGTTCGCGGGAATGAGCTCGCCAACACTGTAGCTAAATCTATCTGCTCCATACAGGGACTATGGTCCTGTATTCAAGACTCGACTCCGTATCAGTTGGCAGTTGACTTGGATTAAGCAACGTGATGCAACCATTTCCAAATAAAACCCTAAATTAGACTTTGGCCGTCTTGCTTCCGTAAGGATCAGAAAGAGGAAGTTGTTCTAGCAAGATTACGCATTGGTCACAGTTTTTAACTCATCGTTTTCTTCTATGTGAAACTGATGCATCAATGTGTAGTCTGTGTAACACTCAGGTCACAATGAGCCACCTTTCACTCTCTTGTTGTCGTTATGACTCTCAACGACGGCAACAGTTTAAACAGATCTCAAGGTTTGTCCATAACGTTTGACAGTGATGGTGACACTGTCCACCTTGGAAATGTTTTTAGTTTTTTAAAGGCCATTAATTTGTTAATACCATTTAAGTTTTTTAATTTATACATTATACCTTTTTAATGTAATTCCCTTTAAAGAATCACAGTCTATCTAGTTCAATTTGAAATTAGAAAATGGCCTTAACATCAAATAACTCGAAACAAGGACTGGAAAGGCCAACTTCAGGTGAATAACGCTGCTGTTTGAACTACTCGTTAGTCATCCTGGCGAGTTATTATTATAATTTTGCTACACATCTTTTAAAACCTTTTTATTTCTTTCCTTTTTGAAAATGGCCATAACATCAAATAACTCGGAACCAGGACTGGAAAGGCCAACTTCAGGTGATTGATGGTGATTTTTGTACTTACTTGTTAGTCTTCCTGGCGAGTTATGATAATTACAATTGTGCTACAGAAAGTCCTTTATGACTTGTATTTCTGTATTTTTTCTTATTTCTGTAGACTAGATGAAAACATTGGTTTAATGCTATTTATGTTTTTTTTCTTTAATATCCTTTTATGAATTTTACTAAATTTATTTTAATTTTAACTTTTTACCGGATGTTTGGCGCAGATAGCCTAGCTACTTTGTGCCATAAACATCAAATAAAACCAACCAACAACTTGAAGATTCAAATAGCAATAATTTTTCCACATAAACTCAGGAGTTCCAGTCTGTTACAAAATATGGAATACGAGAAATTATGTGGTTTGCATCTGTGATATTACCACTATTGCTGTATCAAATCCAGTTTCAGAATTTGGATGGCCAGTTTAGAATCAGCCAACAAAGAAGCTAACAAAGTATGTGGGAAGGTTTCATGGGAGGCATACCAAATACTATTTGAAATAATTTCCAGAGTGAATGAAGGAAAAATGAATAACAAGCTATTCATCTTGCTGCCTGTTAAAAAGGATCAGTTTTGAGAAAATTGTGTAATATTTCAGTTGAAAGCCTTAACAATTGTCAAGTACTAATAGCCATCTTGTTTAACTGGTTCAAAGTATTGCACCAGGAAAAAGTATCCAGAGCAAATTTATATAACAGGGTAATGGGGAAAGAAGATACTTTAGCCAAAGTTGCAGATGTGGAAATGCTTGCCTAATTATCTTACATGGACAATTTTCATTAAATGATGGATTAATTATGGCGTGTGAACAATATGTATACACCAGATAGGGATGTGAGAATAAGTTGAAGAAAAGTAGGTGTACATCATTAAAGGAAGCTTTGTTGGCAATAAAAGTAGGGTAGATTAAGGATGAATATAAATAAAAGAACTAAAGATATCTTGAAGTTATGAGATCGTCAGGTTGAATAATATAAAACATTAACTTCTACCATGATAATCTAGAATAACTAAACGATCAGACAACTGATTACACAGAATTGAGGAAATAAACTTAGCCCCTGATTCTGTTGATGTCTTTCTGCATTTTGTTTCAAATTTGACTTTGTAAAGCGTTTGTACTTTCCCTACAGCATTATCGATTTTGCCTTCAAAGTAATAATTATTTTCAATTCTTCTTTAAATAATATGTCTATTTTCTTTAACTCCCTTCTTAAATTACGTTTACGTTCTTCCTGGTATTTTTCAAGGTTTCTTTTAATTTTAAATCTTTTTCATCTTATCCTTTTTAAATGTTCTATTTATTTATTCTAATTTTTTGTTCCTCTTCCTTGGGCCTGGTTAAAGTGGTTTGTCACACCAAACATGCTCGAACTTTCAGCTGTGGAGGCGTTATAATGTTACGATCAATCCCACTATTCGTTGGTGAAAGTGTAGCCCAAGAGTTGTGGGTAGTTTGAAGACTATCTGCCTTCCCTCAAGTCTTACACTGCTAAATTAGAGACGGCTAACGCAGCTAGCCCTCGTGTAGCTTTGCGTGAAATTCAAAAGATAAACAAATCTTCTTCTTTGTGTTTCTTTAAATGCTTTACCTTTTTCTGTTTGTTTTTCTTTACCCCGTTTTTTATCACATCTAGCTTGTTTCATATCTCAGTTTCTGCCTATGTTATCATCTTGAATAAAAGTTGAATTTTAGTAAAACGTCTAATGTATTTCCACCAAAATAATCCTTCTTACACAAGGGTGGGAAAAGTTTTCTTACTTTCAACTATGAAACTGTATATAAGTTATCTGTGGAAAAGCACTCCAGAGAAATGGAGCAAGATAACATGTTATTTCAGTAATGTATATATATGATAGCCAATGAAAGAAATAATCAATATACTATTGTTGTACAAAAGTGTTTAAAACAATGATATAATTTAGCAGTTAATAACTACACTGCCTGTAGATAGTACAGTACTTTACCGTAATAATGTTATAACAGCATGACGATTTGTTGACATTTGATTGGATATCTATGCATCGTATGTAAACAGCTACGCATTTGTTTAAACTATACTTCAGGCAAAACTACTTCGGGATTTAATCTCCTAACATCCATTACTCACAAAATTTGTAGTTGGCATGCTCTAAAACCTCTTTAGTTATCAGCATGCTTATTACGATTCGCACAATGTATGTCAGTTTTTGAT
Organism: Tachypleus tridentatus; assembly: GCF_004210375.1. Lineage (NCBI taxonomy): Eukaryota > Metazoa > Arthropoda > Merostomata > Xiphosura > Limulidae > Tachypleus > Tachypleus tridentatus. The sequence goes on from NC_134830.1 coordinate 69,906,659, forward strand.
TTCGCAAATTATAAATCGATTTCAAGCATTCTGCGTTTGGGCCTGACTGTAATTCAAAGTTCAGTCCAAATAACAATAACAACTCTCTTAATTTATTATTTTAACATTTCTACAAACTTAAACAATGTGGTAACTTTTCTTTACAAATGACGCCAACTGCACTATATTAACATGAATAATAACCTTATATGTATTTCACGAGTGCTCATTCAAGTAATTCAATATGCACAATAGCTGACACAGACCCAAACACTTCACTGAAACCAACTGCACTATATTAACACGAATAATAACCTTATATGTATTTCACGAGTGCTCATTCAAGTAATTCAATATGCACAATAGCTGACACAGACCCAAACACTTCACTGAAAACAAACGTTGGCTGAAATTATAATACGCTCTGACTGACTTACTCTAGAGGCTAAAAACAGCAACTATTTTAAAACAACTCTGATGTTCATGGTCTACCTTTAAATTTACTAGAAAACTTGAAGCCAAATCATTAAACGTTTGGTCTTAGCATTGCCATTATGACTACCTAGCTAACAAACAAATATTAACATAAAAATATAGCTTCAAATACTATTATTATTACTTGTAAGGTTTATATAATTATATACATTTATTATTTTGATCAATGACTAAGCATTTAACATTACCTTTCAGTACGTTTTAATACGCAACATGCTTTTACATTATTGTAGTATTATATTGTTTTCGACTACTATTATTTGAAATAATCATTCTTATAACCTGGAATGCACATGTATCTTTGAAGGAGGCGTGACATGAAAAGTAAGATAAAATAAAGAATAAGAAAGCATTTCGTAGAAGCTTTTTGTCATTTTTGTAGAGTAAGTATGTTGCCATATTTTAACACAAGGTAGCACTATTTCATCACATCGTATGTAAAGAATTTACAACGAAATTAAGTAGACCGAAATGTTTTGCTAATTTACCAGTAAGATTTTAGTTTTTATTTCTAACTCGAAATTAAATATTATGTTAATATATATCTAATCAAATCGACAGTGTACTGTGTTAAACTAGCATTTAATAAGAGTGTAACTAAAATTTAGCCATTATACAGTACAGTTATCATACTTATTAATATACAATAAATTGTTAATTACGCTTTTGTTTAATAAATTTTAATGCATTATATATTTACAATATCTGTAACTTCAGTTTCACACTAAAGTTAGCGTTTGTACTTTGACAGCTTAAATTTACTGGAGGAACGGTGCCCAATCCAAATTTTCGGAACACTAAATGCATTTAAATAATTAAACGAAGTACTCTTGTGCGCAAAACTTGAAAAATAAATTTATTTTTACTCTGAAATTAAAAACATATGTTTAATAATAATGTAATTAATCATTTATCTATTGTATAATTTATTGCAGAATATATCTTTTGCAGTGATGGAACCCAGTCAATGAAATTAGACATTCTGATTGTTATAAGTAGATACATTAGGAAGGCATATTTGATAATTAGCTATACGGTATAATGGTGACCATGTTGATTTTTAGTTCAGCTTTAGGCTCATAGCTTCTTTTTCTCTAATCAGAAATTATGATCATTTATAAGTCTTGAGTGCTATAGTTATGTTAGACAGAAGCCTTGGGCTAAGGAGATTTTATTTTCTTTCTTAATTATGAGCTCATAATTCATGTGGCCTATAACTGTAGTGACTGTAAATACAAGACATGTAACTATTGTTGAAAAAACCTATCAACAGAATGTTGGTTTTAATAACTGTAGTGACTATGTAAATACAAGACATGGAACTACTTTTTAAGAACCTCTAAACAGAAAGGATGTATTGGTATAACTTGGGACATTTGGGTTCATCTCAACTGTTCCACACTCTAAGATAATTTAAAACTTAAAGCTATCTCTTATAATTCATATAGTTATCAAGCTTTTTCTTAGACTCATTTAAATTTATTGCTTCCATAGCATCTGAGGGCAACCCATTCCAAAGGTTAACCACCATGTTAGAAAAATAAAACTGCCTTAGCTGAAGATAATTTCTACCTTGCCCAAATTTATGCTCATGTCTCTTAGTCCTACTCTTCTTACTGTTTAAATATGAAAAAGATGATGCATCAACACCATCAATTAATTCCCTTTACAATTTTAAACACCTCAATCATATCCTTTCTAACTTTTTCAATAGAAAACAATTTGTGTTATTTTATCCTTTCCTCATGCAACAATCTTTCCATTTGAAGCACCATTTTAGAATCTCTGTCTGAACCCTTTCCAACGATTCAGTACCTTTTCTGAAGTGAGGAACCCTAGACTGAACACAATATTCCAAACATGGCCTAACCAGTGACCTGTACAATGAACTTACAATCTTTTTAGACTTGTATTCAATATTTTTGTAGATACAATCTAAAATTTTATGTCCCACCACTAGCAACAGCAAACTGCATGGGCTGCTTTAGAAACCGATTGACTATTACATAAAGATTCCTTTCATTGATGATACTGTTAAGGTTATTTTCATCTCAGTTATTCTTACAATTCAAATTATCATAACTCATTTGCATTATATTGCATTTGTTATAATTAAAACCAACCTACCATTTATAAATGATTAAATCCTTTTGTAAAGCAGGAGCATCCTCTTCACAGCTAGTAATATTCAAGACCTTGATACCTTTAGCAAATTTAAGTAATTTATTGACTATTCTTTCATGTGTGTCATTGACGTAAATAAAAAAGAGCCAGGGTACCCCACTTGTGACATTAATCCAGTTTGACTGAACTGTATTTTTAAGAACCCTTTGCTTTCTTCCAGTCAGCTATTCTTTTATCCAATTTGCTAACTTATCCCCATACCTATGAAAGCAGTGTTTTTTTTGGGGGAGGGGATAATTTTTTTACCTCCCTTGAAAAGAGGAGTTACATTAGCTAACTTCCAACCATCTTGTATCTGCCCACTATTCAAGGACTGGCAAAAAGTAGTTGTAAGTTGCTCGTATATCCAATCTTTAACTTCCTTCAAAACTCTTGGGGAAATATTATCTGGCCCAAGATATTTGTTTTTTAAACTTTCCACTTTTTACTTAACCAGCTCAGAATTAATGCAGTCATCTTATTTCATTTCATTTCCATTTATCAACTGTTCAAGTTGTGGAAAACTGTTTAAATCTTCATTAGTAAAAACTAAAGAAAAGCAAAATTTAATAATCCACCTGTCTCATAATAATCAGACTTCCTATATTATCCCTCAAGGTTTTTATCCCTATTCTATTTTGTTTACTTTTAATGTATTTAAAGAAATCCATACTGTTAATATTTACATTTTCAGACAAATTTTTTCTCTCGCATCCTTTCTGATGCCCTAATTTTCTGCTTCACCAACACCCTTGATATTCTGTAATCTTCTAAGTCTCCTATCATACCAGTCAATTTAAATTTCTTAAATTTTTTTATGCTCTTTTCTTTAATTTTCATCTCTTTAAAATCGTTGCGAGTCAACCTGGTTTTTTTTTTTACTTGTAGCTACCCTTTTCTATCCATAAGGAATATGTTTCTTTGAGTATTAAAAATTTGTTTAAAAATTTTCCACATCTGATCAGTGTCTCCAAATGATTCAGCTGTCCAATGTATAACAGATAATTCTTGTCACACTGCTTCTAAATTTGCTTTTTTGGAATTTGTAACTAAAATATCTTTATTCCTTATCTCGATGTGCAGCAAAACATTGAACATAAATAATGGAGTAATGATCACTTGCTCTCAGATGTTCTCCATTTTATACCTTCTCAATTCATTTCTGTATTTGAAGTTAATAATAAATCTGAAATAGGATTGTTTATAGAAGGTTCCCAGACTGATTGGTGAAGAAAGCCATCCTGAATAGTTTTCCCAAACCTTTCTCTCTACTGATTTTACTCTAGCATTTCTTAGTCTATATACCTTAAATTAAAATTGCCCACTGTTGTGACTTCATTAACAGCTGAAATATTAATCTCATTGTAAAGTTCTCACTAATTTCATTAATATCATTTGGTGGTCTGTAAAAAATTCCCATTCAAAGCTTTCTCCTTTATCTGCTAATATAAACCCAAATGGATTCAGTCATCTTTTTATTACTTATAATATCCTTAACTTAACAGGATGCGATTCACATTTTAAATATAAAGCCACCCCATCTTTAATGCTCTATACCTTGTAAGTGCTGTATTTCAAAGATCTTCCATCAATCATATATGTTTAACCATATTTCAGTTATTCCCCTTGCATCAAAATCCTCTATTTTTATTAATGCTTTAAAGTCATGTATTTTATTCCTTATACTTCTAGCATCACAGTAGTAACAATTAAGCCTACTCTTATAACTATTTCTGTACTAATTTTATATGCTAAATTTTCTTCTGCCTCTTATTGTTTTAGCATTTAGTTTTTCCTGGCTCTTATCACTGTCTAGTCCTAGTTTAAATTTTCCCTTACAGCTGTATTATTAGCCTTAGCAAACAAACCAGTCCCTACTCTATTTAAATGTAAAACATCCATTCCTTAAAGCTCTTTTTCAATTTAACTGATCTCATACGTCCAATCAGCCTATCTGCTCATCCTTATATACTAACTTAAGCCTTACATTTAGCTTTAATGACCTACTTATAATTTCATTTCCACAGGTAGTATCCCTGAAAAAATTAAGTTATGACCATTTTCTTGAAATGCCTTTATCAACCATTTGTACTTAATTATCTTCTCGGACTTACCTTTTCCTATATCGTTAGCCCTTACATGCACCACAAAAACTGCTTCTCTGCTCTTCCCCTTTATTATATTTCCTGCTCTGTCAGCTATATCATTCACTTGTGCTTCTTGTTTGTACAGTTTGATTATTTTCTTCCTATTTACCCCACACAATATTCTGTTCACATACGTTATTAAGGAATCACCTATAACTATAGCCCTTTTCATCCACATTCTTCTCTGGCTCTTTTTTGCTTCCCTCCAATACTTCCTTTGCAGAATCCAAGGGTTGAAATTTGTTGCTTATGGTTGGGCATTTGAACGTAACCTGCAGGAACTGTATGTACTTAAAATTGTGACTAGTCTTCACAATTTACTAAAAGTACAACTAACATAATGTGTAAGTACAACAAAGGATCTGTTGATCCTTTTTGGGTGTCCCATCCTCTAAGCTAAACTAAAAAAAAACAAGAAAAATTTTTTAAAATCAATCCATATCACTCATATATATATATATATATCAAGCTTTCTTTTAAATTCACTCAAATTTACTGCTTCCACAACATTTGAAGGTAACCATTCAATAAGCCAACCAACTTGTTTAAAAAATAAAATTGTTTCAGCTGGAGATGGCTTTTAGGCTTGTCTAAAACTATATTTGTCCCCTAGTTCTGTATTTCTCATTGTTAAGTATTAAAAATGTTGATGCATCAACATTATCAGTTTCTTTTACAGCCTTAAAACCTCTTCAGTCAGATTCCTCTAACTCTTCTTTTTTCAAGAGAAAATAATTTCAAAAATATTAATCTCTTTTCATATGACAACCCCTTCATCCCAGACACCCTTCTTGTAACCTTTCTCTGAACCATTTCTAACAATTCAATGTTTTTCCAAAGTTAAGGAGCACAAGACTGAACACAATCCTCCAAATATGGCCTGACCAGTGACCTATACAATGACATATACTAGATGTCTTAGTCTTCAAACTAAAATACTGCTAGCACCAAATGAGCTACACATAACTGAAGACTTTGTTTTGTTTTAACTTCTTTTTATATATAATTATTCAATAGCATTTCAAAAGTTATTAATCTATAGTGTGACAATCAGCCAAGGGCTATTATGTAGTAAATTAAAATAAAAAAAACAACAAATTTTCCTGGCTATTTTAGTACTGGCAGATAAGTTGTTCCAGCCATGAAGGTAGTGCCTTAAAGGTAATAAAGCTAATAGAGCTTAAGGTGTTATTTATAGACACTGTGTGTCAAGGGTGTGCACTTGGTATTTCTACATTTATTAACCACTACATTGTTATTGTTCATATAATAATCCTTGAGATGATAATATTTATTAATAGCTGTTAAACCACTCAAACTTTTCTATTTATGGAATTACTTGTCCATGTAAAGAATGAGGTTGTGGCAGTCCCATTCATATATGGAAACAGCCATACCTGCTATAAGCCGAAGCACTGTGCACTTAAATGTATTTTTGTTTGATTTCAAAGAGTGATAAAATCATCTTATATTAGTGTGCAAAATTATATAGTTAATAGTTTGTGAAAGCCAAATTTCAAGATAACTGTTATGAGTTGTATGCAATTATTGTCTATGGCATTTCTGTACGTAAAGGAACAACATGGATTATCATACTGTAGCAGTTTTTTAAAATGGGAAAAATTAATTGCATATTATGAAAAAGGGCCTTTCAAGGTTGAAAATTCACTGTTTACAGATTTAAATATTGTTTTACTAGGCAGCATTAGGATTCAGCTAAGCCATGTAAAATGTCATATCTTTCCTAATTGATACAGAGACATAAAGTGAAATTGAATGCATTTGGTTCATTTTAGCAATTCTGTATCAACTCTGAGATTTTATAAGTTTAGAATTTTTAATAAAGTCCATATTACAGATGTTTATTAATTACAGAGCAAAAAATGCAATATTAGACTCCTTCCCTGAAAAAGGATATTGAATTTCTAGAAAGAGTTAAGAGGAGGGATACTAGAATGATTCCATTAAATTAATGGAAAGGGCATTTTATGCTGATTGGTAAGATCTTTTAACACACTTTCTATTGAGAAAAAACTGTACTTGCTGAGGGTTACAAGATTATCCAAAAGGACTGATAGGATAAAAACCTCTGATTATTTTGTGCTCTATTCTGAATACAAGAAGAAACACGTTTAAGAAAAGATAGGCCAGGCTTTAGTTAATTACACATTTATTAGACATTTTGGAGCATACCTCTGTGCATGTGTAACTGTTCACAGTTTATAGTTACAACGCTCCTTTCTGTGTGTTGAAGTTTCTAGAATGTACTAGAACATGGAGAATGATTTAGAAATTTGTGAAGTAAAAACTTGTGACAAATCATAATAATTTTCCAGTAAATCAAGTTAGAAATTGGGCCTATAAATAAATTCTATAAACATCTAATCTAAGAAAAAAAATGTTGCCAAGTAACTTGTGTGGTGACACAAATATTTAAGTTTTTCAGACTTATTTGTCTATTTAGGATCAACAAATATATAATATGTAATATATAACTGCAAGAAAATATACAATAGCTTGCATCATATCAAACAGTAAACTATTTTTAACTTAATAACTGAGAGAAACTTGTATAACCTTTGAATTAAGAACTTATATCATTCCACGAATTGGAAACAAAGTTTTTGCTATTATATGAAATACTTAAAATGGAAAATTTTCAATTCGTATCTGTAGCTATTAACTATCAGTATAGGAATTTGGAGTGAACGAACAAACAGTTTTTTGGACTACTAATAAGCATTGTTTTCATGAGCTACCATAGCTAATTGTACATAGATTATTAGCAAATACTTTTTAACACACTGTCATAACATACTGAAAAGCATATAATAGCCATGTATTTTGTTTTTAGCAAAATGTGAATGGGATAATATTGTACTATTCAACCCTGTACTAGTCACATCCTAAAATTATGATCTAAAAATTTAAATTTTTCTAGATTTTATTTATGTTGATGTAAGTAAAAATTCTTCAAAAAACTGTGGCTGTTTATTTACATCTACGTATTCCTGTCAAGTTTTATATGGTACATAAACCAAAGAATTCAAATAAGAATTAGTTTACTTGGTATATGGTTCAAAATAGTTAATAATGGGATTTACATACATGCACAATTTTAGTAATGAGTACGTAGTATCCAGTTTACTTCTAAAATTTGCATGAGTATTTTTTTCAACTTATTCACGATTAGCTTCTCATTACTTGAGTTAGTTATATGAGTAAATAAATATATATAAATACACACATACATGTATCTAAGGAAAATGCATCATAAACGTAAGTGGACTCCATTAAGAAATTGTTGGTAATATTCATTGAAAGGTATTGTATTTTGTTACATTTGAACCTAGTTGTTGCTCTACATATTTATTGTTAAACAAAGAGGAATTAATAGGACTTGCGAGTCCTACTATCTTGAAAAAAAAAAATTGGAGCATTGTTACAATAGCTAGTAAGAGAAGAATGATCTGCAGTAGTTCTGTCATTTGTTTGTTTTCTTGCCAAGTTTGCATTTTGTGAAGACAAAACTTGTGACATAGTTTTGTTTAAAAACGAATTGACAAATTAATTGGTAGTTATGTCAAAAGTAAAACTTTTGTCAGTAAAGAAATTCATGTTCAGTAACCAACATGTTTAATGCATTTGAAAATTTATTTCTGTGTTATGTTTTAATGCTAAGATTTTTATTTTTAATGATCTGTTTACACTGTATGTGTATGTGTTGTGTATATATAATGTAGCAATACAAATACGCTATTGAAAGTATATGAACATTTAAAGACAAAAAATATGAGAGAACCTATCTACAGTATTTTTTACTTGCCATATAATTGGAACTTGTTGAAAACAAAATAATCTTTAATATCTGTGTCTGTTTCATGTATTTTATAAGTGAAGTGCTAATAGTGTATAAATTAAATTAGTGTCACACATTTAAAGTTAAATTATTCAATTAAAGTATGTTAAATGATTTTTTTTCTCTTTTTTTCTAAATTAATAGCCATGAGTAAGTTTACCAACATAAGCAAAGCTCTCCAAGAGTTGAGCTTCTCCCATGGTGTGGTGTTTCATCCAAGAAATATTAAATATCACAGGACGCTGATTTTAGGCACTGTCATACCTTCAAGATGGAGTGCAGTTCGATATTATAAGAATTTTGGACATCAGAAACCAAAACCACCTTCTCGATTCACTTTGTTCTATTATACTCTCCTTTCATCTCTTTTGATAGTTTCATGTCTTGACTTTCAGTGGTAAGTTTAATTTTAATAGTACAGTTAGAAGGGTGCATTTCATTGTAACTTGCCCAAATGCTATCTTTTGTATATTGTAAACAGAATAATATCTTCAGTATGTCAAGAACACTGGTCTGTCATGGACTTGTCAATCTACTTGGGTATTATTTTGCTTACATATTTTAGACTATGTTGCTATTTTGAGTTTGGGTTATTGTGAATTCTATACATATTGGACAAGTTCTGCTGGAATGAAATGCATGCATATATGTAAAATCTAAATCTGTATTTAATTATTAAACTTTACAAAAATACTGTTTGTTATTATTTTATTTTTTCAGATCAATAAATATGTTGTCACTGAAATTTTATAAGATCAGTAATCAGATAATATAACAGAGAGAATAAGTGTTCAAATCATAAAACTGGGACTCAATAATCTGACTTCAAAAAATTATATTTCCACTTTAGATATATAGAAATATTACAATTTACTTGATATTGTTTTTGCATGGATGAGCTGAGGGTCAGCACAAAATCTTTGCTCATTTTCATAGCAAGTGAGGAACATCTCATGATGAAAACACACTGAATCAATATTATTCTGTTGAACATTTGATCTCCAGGTTAAAAGTGTTATTTCTTCAGTGGAAAATGAATCTAGTCTTTTTAGTCCAGTTTTACAGCAATACTTCTTTAAGTGACATGGATCAGCTAAATGAGTTACAAAACTGCACTTGGGTAAATCATGCATACCCTCCATCTCAGTGGTCTTAATGGTCTGACGACCCCTGAGATTACATCACTGGCTTTTATACTGATCCATTATTGCACAATAAATTAGGATTATGTCATCATCACAATTTCTTCAATTATTAAAAGAATCTAGCCATTCTTGTGCAATGTAACCAAATGTGTTTGGACAGATTTCTAATGTTTCAGGTTGATGTAAGAAAAAAAGTCACTGGTCGTACAGTATATGATAATTCATTAAATTAATATTGCAGATGTATTGTTTATGTGAAGTTAAACTAATATCAGTTTGCTGAAGAATAGGCAAATACTTTTGGTACTTTTCCTCATTGAGCTTTATTGCATTTATATATTCAGTTAAAGTGAACATTTTTACCAGAAGTGAATTTTTGTGTAAAACATTGAGTAATACTGAAGCAATCAATAGGACCATGGTTTCCTATACTGACTGCAGAAATAAGATCTCAACATTCCCAAACAACCAATGTTGTTTTTACAGATATGTAATTCAAATAAATCAATTATTGTATTTAGGCTGCCTGTTAATTTATTATTTTTCACAACTGTGATTTTTTGAAGATCATGTTCAGAGATGTAAGAATGTATGGTAAAGGTTGATTAGAATATTTCAATGGGATTCATAATTTGTTTCTAATTTGTATGGATATATTTGCACACAGTAACACACCTGAATTGAAGTTTGTTTTTTTTCAAGTAAAAAACGTATGGTCAGAGGATATTTTAAAAATTATAACTAAAAAAGTAGGTTGAACACTATTTGGATTTTTTATAGATCATATTCAGAGATGTAAGAATATATGGTAAAAATCTGAAAAGGCTGAATAACTGGTGACACAGTCGAACTATGGCCTGAAGTAGGGCTATTTTTAGCTAAATCATAAAAAGTTGCACACAACTAAATTTTGTTAAGGAGATCTAACAGACTTTTAATTACAACAATTGCTGATTTATCAACTGATATGTTATAGGAAATTTAAAAAAATTCAGCTTTGTATCATATTAAATCTTAGAGCTATGGCTTATTAAATAAACCAATGTTTTATATGATTTTGGGTTTTCAGGTGAATTTACAGTCTCACTATGAAAATCCTAAGAGAGATAAACTTGGTTTGAGACCATTTTTGAATTCTGTGAGATTAATGCAGTCAGTGTAGCAAATTTCAGCCTTCTACCATTATTACTCTTGCAGCTTTAAGCAGCCAAAGTTGCCTGAAAATGAATTTGCCAAAAATAACAAAAATTTAATTAAATTTTACAGGGCTGTAAATCAGAAACTGTTAGAGATATTGATCTAATCTTTGGCAATTTTTCATTGTATGGGTAGATGAGCACATGTGAATATTTTCAAGGCATTCTGTGGGATCACCTGCAGCCCCTGGATGATTTGATATGGAATGACCCAAAAATATTTTGGTAAAACATGCAATAATTATAGCATGAACACTAACTTATAAACTATTTTACCTGTTGTAAAAGTTTTTACTGAGTGGATGTTTTACATAAATAAATCTCATTTTCATGTAAAAAATTTATAAAACATTGGTTGCTTCTGCTATTAGGATTTATATTGAGACTGATATGGTTTATAGGAATATGATGTAAAAAGATGTTAAAAATGGTGTATTTAATATTAGTTGCATATATATATTTGACAGGATTAACTTCATATGAAGTTTCATATTGAGTGTGTGGAAAAATACAATAATCCATTATGATATAAATGATATGTTTAAAAAGTTTGGCATCAAAGCCAAATGAAATTTTGGAATAAGTTCATAACTAGCATTTCTTCTTTTATCAGTTCCAAAATCTTCTGGGACAAGATTCAGAAGGTCAATGGGAGGTATGCCTCCCATCCTCCTTCCATCTTCTTTCCAGTGGCCAGGAATTTACCAATGTATTGAACATTGCTGATACTCTCAGTGAGAACTTTTTTCATGCATCCATCACTTCTGTTTCTTCTCCTGTCTTTTTGCCCATCAAGGTTTGTTTAGAGCAATTGCTGTAAGAAAACACACACACAAAATCATTCCTTGACACTGGTAGAATGCAAATGTACTCTTTAGTCTTCTGACAATATATCAGATGTGATGACATTCACTATAAGTTACTGTGCCATACCCTCTCTGCCTCTGTTGTTATTCTTCTGGATGTTTTTAACTGTATTTGGCAGGAGAATATATTTCCTGGTGTTTGGCACTGGGCTGTTGTTTCTCCCTTTTTCTAAGCCTACAAAGGTTCTCAAGATTCCTTCTAAATTTTGTCCATTTGTTTTGATTAGCTGTTTTTGTAAGGATTTAGAGAGGATGATTAATGCTCGTCTTTTATGGTTTCTCTAATCAAACAACCTTTACTTGTCCACCTAATGTGGGTTGTATTGATAGTTCAACACTGGGAACTACTTTATTAGACTTGAAAAGTCAATTAGGGAAGCCTTATTCAAGAGGAAACATCATTTCTGTGTTCTTTGACCTTTGTGTTTAGGTATGGCAATTTGTGGGAACTCTACTTGTATTATGGGTAGCATGGCTATTTACCCATTTTTATTTGGAATTTTTACTGGACAGATGATTCTAAGTTCATGTGGGTTTGACACTTTCCTGCTCTTTTTTTACAGGAGCTTGGAGTGTTACATTTTTTAATATCAAGATTAATGCTATCACTACAAAACTTCCTCCCATTGTTGTAAATGGGTTCTATGTTAGTGACTTTCACATCTCCTATCTGTCGGTTGTCAAATGTGAGGTTCATTGAGCAAAAGCTTCAGACTGCCCTCAATCACTTGTTGAAGTGGACCACAGCAATTGTTTTATCTTTTCTTTCCACAAAACAGCTTGCATGCACTTATGCCACCAACAGGGTATACATTCTGATTCTGCACTCTGTTTTGATGATGCTGTTCTTTCCATATTCCCTAAGGCACAGTTTTTGGGATGTATCTTTGACTGTAAGCTGACTTTCATCCTTCACATTAGGTAGCTATGTGTCCAGTATATGAGGGCACACGATATTCTTTGTGTCCTCTCTTTCACCTCTTGGGTCACTGATCAATGTTCTATGCTCATGATCTGTCATGCCTTCATTCACTCCAAACTGGACTAGGGGTCTTTGGTTCTGCCAGAACCTCAGTCTTGAAGATGCTAGATTCTGTTCACCATTTGGAGCTTTATCTCTGCACTTTTCCAGTCCAGTGTTTCTTCACTGAGCCCCATAAACCTTCACTTCACCTCTGCTGTTTGCAACTTTCTTTGTGGTATTCTAGTACATTTTTTTCTCTATCACAGCATACCACCTGGGGTTGTCATTCCTCCTCAGTGGGCTGTGCTCTTTCATAATAGACAACCTGCCATTTTTTCTTTTGGCTTTCATGTCCAGGTACAGGTGGCTGAATTTGGTGTGCCATTAGATGGTGTTGTTGCTTTCACTGATCAGCCCATCCTGCCATGGTTTATTACTATCTCCACCTTTGAGCTTTCTCTGAGTCATCTGAGGAAGGCAGATACTCCTGATTGGAAGTACAGTCTCTTTTCACCAAACATCTTTTGAACCATTCTTCCATTCTCATTTATACAGATGGTTTTAAATCCTGTGGCACGGTGGTTGCTTGCAGGAGCCCTCTAGAGTTTGTGCTCACTGCTGAGTTATATGCTATTTCTCTTGTCCTGGATCTTGTAGAAGTTATGTACTACACAGGTTGTACTATTTACATTGACTTTCGTAGCTTTCTACCACCCATGGAATCACTTACTGCTAATTCTTACCCTGTTCTCACAGGCCCATTTTTCTTTATCTTCTGTTTCTATCTGGTTTTTCTGGATACCTGGCCATGTCAGTATTTGTGGGAATACTTGCTGACATTGTGGCTAACTTCTGCTTTGGTGTTGTCAGAGCTGTGCCTATCCTGTGTATGAACTATGGTCCTGTATTGAAGATTCAGCTTTGGGCTAGTTGTCAACCGACTTGAAGTGTGCAACATCATAACAAGCTTTTCCAGATCAAACCATCTGTTGTTCTTTGGTTGTCTTGTTATCATAAGGACCAGAAGGAGGAAGTTTTCTTGGCTAGGCTACTTAATGGTCACAGTTTTTATCCCATTTTCTTTAATTTGGGACTGATCCACTAGTGTGTGGCCTTTGTTATATTCAATTTATTATAGTCCATGCTTTACAGCTGTGCCATCTTAACAACCGTGAGTGAAGGCACCATTTTAAGGAGTCATTTCATTGGTAATGGTGACACTATCCAACTTGCTGTGTTTTAACTTTTTATGACCCATTGGTGTTTTTTAATTTTATTTAAATCTTTGATCTGAATTTTTGACATTTGCTTTTTTAACCTCAATTTATTTTTACATTTTATACCAATGTTACTATTACAATTTGACCAGTTGTTTGGTGCAGATAGCCTAGTTACTTTGCATCGATAAATGCCAAACACCCCAACTAATCATTCAGCCTTGCATTTATTTGCAACTGATACTGGGTATAAAATGACTCTCAGGCAGTTTCCTGATATATGTTTACTAGTTAACAGTGGATTTTCTATGGTTAAATTACTTTGCAAATGGCAATGGATATTTAACAAATTCTTGATACAAATAGTGGGAGAAACTTTTTTCAAAATGAAGGTTTACCTGCACAAGATAAACTGATTTAGCATAATTGTTGTTCTTTGCAAGAGTTCTAATACTTTATTGTAATGGAAGGGTGGCTTTAGTACTTTTCATTATTTTTCAGGTGTTGTAATGATTGTAATGACCACTAATTCAGTATGATCAATACTAACTTTTATAGTTAAGTTAGAGTTGGGGTGACTGCTGTGTAAAGACCTTATAGGTGATGAACTTAAATATCATATAATTTTAAATATCTTTACTGTGCTATAAATATCAGAGATATATTTTAAGTCTTTTACTCTAAAAATAGTCATTTATTAACTGTGTGGTGAGGTATAATGAAATTTACAAAACATAATAAACATGTTTTACAATAGGGTCTTCTTTAATATTTTGTTATTATGGGATATTTGAATACAGTGTTTCATCCTGTGGGTTAATGTCACTGTTTGTGTCTAATGTAAAATATCAAATAATTTTCTAACATTCTGTTTACATGTTACATAATTACATAAAAACATTAAAATTTAGAAACCTTTATAATATGTTTTATATCTGTAGAACAGCATAACAGATGAGTAGAAATTATAAATAAAGAGAGACAAAATATCAGTAAATTTGTGTAGAGGACATTTTCTTTAATCTTTAGATTTTACATATAAAAATTTAAACTAATAGTCTATATTTTATTTCTTTATTTTAAAGATTAATCATGAAAATAATTATGCATTCTTATAGTTCATAAGTTTTCTGTCAAAGTGGATATATTAAATTGACAAGAAATAGTTTTAATAAATATTGCATTTCATTCATATTTTCATCTTCAGGGTTTTAAACTTGCAGTGCTTGATAATATGAATGTGCTTTTAGTTAAATTTCTGAATCAAAAAATTTTCATTTTCACAAGAGTTTAGAAAAGACGTTTTTCATTATAATAAATGACCCTTTGAGGAAATAATAAAAAAGGGTTCTTGCCTTGAAAAAAATGATTTTGTATATATTACTACTTTATTATTTATTGTGTTAAGAAATGTGACCAAGTGTTGTATATAAAATGGCATTGTTTTTCTTGAATTTAAAATGTACTTCCAGATGTTTCAAAGTAGGCACATGAGACAAGTTACAAATTTATTGGTAGGTAGTTAATTGTAACTTTGTTTCTTTTGTTAAAATAGTGTTCTTGAAATGTCATACTCAATTTACATACAAGAAACTGAATACATGTGTGTGTTCATAGAACTGAAATAAGAGAGAGAGAGAGAGAGATTTAAAATTAGTTAAGGTAAATTATATTTATAGGTTTGACAAATATATTCCATCTATGGATAACGTGAAGAAGTTTTTCAAGGCTGATGCAGTATCACGAGTGTCAACAAAGTCAGAAGATCAAAACAAAGACAGTGATCATGACGATTCTTCTGAAGAAACAGAAGATAGTCAAAAGGATTTGAAAGAGAAAAAGAAACAAAAGAAAGAAAGGCCTGGCTTTAGGGAAAGAAAGGCAAGTACACAATTATCTTTCCAAACTGGAAAAAATATTATAATGCTATTTTACCTATGTTTATGAAATATAACATGAAAATAGAAATAAAGATTCATTGAGTGTTACTTTTTAAACAATATTTTGTGTTAACTATTTTTGAAGACAGTAATAACATAAATGTCACGAGGCACTATTTTACATGCAAATTTCATGAAAATCAATGTTTTATATGCATTATTATTATTATTTTTCACTGCACCTATTTTCCTGTATGGTAAAAAGTAACAACAACAGTAAAAGAGCAAGCTTCTCCAAAATTTAAACAATGAAGTTTAAAGCTAGATATATGAGAATTTATAAAACTCTTGTTCCTTCATGAGTGCAATTAGAAATCCATTGGACATTTTTTGCTACACATGAAAAAATGCTTTGTAATTTTCCTAAAACAGTACAATCATGGAGTAAATTCAACTGTAAATGGTTGATCACAAGATATATTTGTCTGTGTGATTGGTATTGTAGGTCAAACTGTTTTATTAATTAATTAAAGAATTATCACTCTTGATTTAAAAAAATTTAAATAAAAATAAGATTATCCAATATTTAAAATGGTATTGTCTTAAAAGTACTTTAAAAAGGTTAGGCTTTAAGTTAGGAGATTGCATTGTAAAATTTGACATATTTAACTTTAGAAGTTTGAATGTAATTAATGATAATCTACTTTAAGCATTTCTGTTTCTTAACACTAACTTAATGCTAGCATAACCACTTAGCACTTAACACCAACATTATGAGAAGGGTCCTTTTTCTGGCAAGTCAGCTTTGAAACATGCATAAAGAATCTGAAAGAATTAAGAAACTAAATACTTTTAGCTTAAAATAAATATTATTTGAGTGTTTTAAGTAATGCCTAAGTAACTATTTTAGGTTTTATGTTTCATTAACTTGTTTTCAATGTTATTAAGTGACTATATCCATATAGGATTTTATATAAAGACATTGCATGAAAAATGTTGTGCCTTTCATTTCTATTTTTGACTACAGAATGATGAATGATGTATTGCAGCATAACGTTTCATAGAATTTGCAGCATGGTCACTAATGTTTAAGCTATAGCATTTCTCACATAGAGGATATTTTTAGGTTTTAGTTGTGGAGTTTTTATTGATAATAAAATGGTAGTTATCTTGGTCTTCACTGTAAGCCTTTTGACTTTTTGCAAAATGTTTCCTTTTAATTTGAAGTTACTAAATTCAGTCGTGTGTCCTCTGTAGTATATAATTTCTGAGCTTTTTCAACAATGTTGATACTCAGGAATGTCAGCTTTTAAATTTCATTAATCATTGGTGAAGGTTCATATGGAAAACTTCTTTCTGAAAACTCTTGTACTGAGAGGGAAGGTTATTTCTATCACTGTTCTTTTGTTTGTTTGTTTTTGAATTTCATGCAAAGCTACACCAGGACTATCTGTGCTAACCACCCTTAATTTAGCAGTGTAAGATGAGAAGGAAGGCATCTATTTAGTCATCATCACCCACTGCCAACTCTTTTATCAACAAATAGTGGGATTGACCATCACATTGTAATACTTCCATGGCTGAAAGGGTGAGCATGTTTGGTGTGACTGGGGATTTATACCCACAACCCACAGGTTGCGAGACAAGCACCTTAATCACCTATCTATGCTGGGCCTTGCTGCTTTCTTATTTTTCCATTTTAGGAAATATCATTTAAGATGCAGCATTATTTATAATCTAACTTACCATCTTGTAGGTTTATGCTTCTTTTGATGAATTATTGTCTAGATTTGGACATTTGATTTGGGACTTGCAGTATGAGAAGTTTTTATAGTATTATGTTAATCATATGCTTAGGTAAAAATCTTGAAATATGTGAAGAATTTAACACACCATTTTAAAAGCTCCTTTGAAAATTTAAAACATGGTGTAGGTCATTCCTTGTCAAGCAACAGCAGTTGAGTCATAAGCCCAATGGAGGGGTTCTCTTGGCAAAAATTTTTATGAGTTTTGCAAATGAAATTTTTAATGGAGGTTAATGAAGACATACTGTTATAGTTTTACTTTTCTTATCAGGTGTTTGAAATGACAACTTTAGAAGATTTATTATGTTTGAAAAGTGCCAAAAACTACAACTTAAAATATAGAGTAAGCAATCTTATAGAGAGTTTAGCATCAAATTAATGTTGCATTTTGATTTTATGGTTACAGATTATTGAATATGAAAACAGAATCAGGGCCTACTCAACACCAGATAAAATTTTTCGATATTTTGCAACTCTTCGTGTCTGTAATGAACAAGGATATACAGAACTGTTCATGACCCCAGAAGACTTCTTAAGGTCTATCACTCCTGGAATCAAACAACCAGATGGTTTGTGTATCTCAAACTATTTTAAAGTTTATACTACTTATTCATTTGTTTGTAACACAGGTTATTCTTTTTTAAACACAATAGTTATTACATTTACCAAGAACCACTGTTAATTCAACTTACATGTGTGTGTGTTTGTGTGTTGAAATTTGGTTGTCTGTGTATAATGGTAATAGATTCATGCTAGGAAATACAGTCTATAAATGGTATTAAAATATTATTGAATAGTTATCTAATTAACTTTTGTGGTAAAAATTGAAAGATACGTAACCCTTTGTTTTCATGTAGACATCTAAAATCTGTTACACATTTTATTTTCCTGTGTGAGTTTTGGCATTTACTTATGTCTGATAATCAAATATATAGAATTGAAAGAAAATGATTTCTAGAAGCATCATAAGCTTCTATGATATGACTGGTTGATTTCATGGTATATACTTTGTACCTCATAAGATATCTTGATGAATAATAAACTATTTCAGCATTGAAAATAGATACAACCACCTGGCAAAAAAGAACATTGTTAAAGGAGAGAAAATAAGCTCCAAAATGAGGCAAATAACCTACCAATCATACATTATGGATTGAGTAAAGGAGCACATTATGTTAATATAACAAGTGGTTGAAAAACAATGATTTATAGGCATAAGGAAAAATTTTATTGTTGGTGGAACACACTATATGTTTAACAGGAGATTGATCTGCCTTCTTTGGGTATGATCTGCAGTACAAGGTTTATAGATCATTATAAAGACAAAAGACGCAAGGATTAAATGTGATGTAAATGGTGTCAGCAGGCAACAGGATTTAGGTAAATGTCAAGTCAAGTGTATGAATGGTGAATAGAGCTTTCCAACTACAGTTGAGATTTCTAGGGCTATTATTACAGGTTAGTTAGAGACTGTTTGCTTTGATTTCTATAGTTTCTAAGTAATTTCCTTTTTAATTTTGGGTTGGTGTAGGAGAAGAATTTTATCCCAAATCTTTCACCATCTTAAATAGACTTGGAACCTTTCCATAGAATGGATTTTACATCCTCTGGTTTATCAGTAGATTTTCTCCCATTATGAACGTTCTGTCATAATTGTTTTTCCATTCCTCTTCTCTCTTTTCTTAAAGTGATTGACTTCATCTTTGGTTGAGAATATGTCTGGCATTCTTTGACCTTGTTTTCTATGCTCTCTACACATTTTTTTCCATCTTATGATTGTGGGAGACATCACTTTCATTTTATCCTCCACCTGCATGATTTACCACAGAGACAGGGTTGTCTTCTTTCATATTCTCCTTGAAATTTTGGGTGGTCTTTAATTGAATGTTTTCTACATTCATCCTCCGTACTTCTTCCCTGTATGGTTATTCCAATTAATGTTATCTTTGTTTTTTTCAGTCTACTCTTTATCTCACTTTCACTGTTCCCTTTTAAAGGCACCTCAGTTGTATTTTCTAGCTGTAAGATTCTTTATCATCGAGTAAATTATCTCCTTCCTCTTTGTTTGGACAGGTTATGCATTTTATCTGTTTCAAGCCATTGAGGACCTCTGTATGAAATATTGTAGATAGGAATTGGATGGCTGTGCCACAGGAGATTTCCACTTGTTTGGCTTTTTTCTTCCTCTGATTCCCCTTCTTCTTTATTCACAGTAGCCCTGATGTTGAGTTGTTTATTTTCCTCTTTCATTTTCAGGTTTTGTAACAGCATTATTCAAAATATTTATGTAATAAAGATGATGGAACCCAGTGAGTGGCTGGTGTTGCCTCAATAGAAATAATTACCCAAAATTTAGATTGAGTGGAGAAGTATGGAAATTGTTAATAATCCATCAATCTCTGCTGTTGAGATGGGATTTTATGCAATACTGCCTTGGTTGCATTTATGTATATTTTATCTTTCAGGTTCTGTATTTGTGGGAAAAAAAAAAAGCACCAGTTCGGTGCTACTCCTCACACCTGACTTGCACTCAGTGTCTTTGTCACCCATTGACTGTCTTTCTGTGTCACATCTAATTCTAAATAATAGTGCCTAAAGACAAAGTCCAAGCACCTTTCCATTGTTATCCCCACATGGATTCTTTCAGTCCCAATTTTTTCTAGCTGTGTATAAGAAAACCCTTGTTTACTCAGTTCTAACCCATTGGGAAAACAATAAGGAACATTCCTCATCAGTCCTTACAATTCCACTGGTATGAGACTGAGTAAATGCACCCTCTGAGGTAGGGTTGTGGTTTTATTTTGTAACGTAGTTCATTATGAACCAAGAAATTCCTGATGACTGGGTTCTACCTTGTGAGTTTTAGGCTTGCCTTAGGGTACAGGTCTGGAATGCTTCTTTTTGCACCTGATTATTATGGTATTTCTTGTAAAGATTTTGCATATATGGAATAGCTTGACTTATAATTCCAGCCACACTTCATACTCATGGAAAGAGTTGTCTGCTTGTGAGATAAGGGCTGGTTGAATAACATTACATTCTATCTATCCTAGCTACACTTAAGCACTATGTAAAAGATTCTTGCAACATTTTCTTTTGTTCTCCCTGTTCTGCCTCCTTTTCTGAGAAAAAAAAACTTTTAGAAGGCTACCTCCTACTTTGTTGATATCACTTTCTATTCTGATGCTGTTTTCAGAAAGAAGCTTATTTTTATTTATTTCCTTTTTGCATCAGCCCCTCCATCATCTACAGTATGGAATTTTACCTCTTTGTGGTGCAGTAGTGTTTCTGAAGTTAACATTTTCTTTACCTAAAAGTGTATTTCAATAGATTACATTCTTTTCCTCTGACATAAATAGCTATTCTCATTCAGTGATGTCTTTTGTATTCAAACTTTTTTTGCATACTATAAGTCTTGAGCTCTCATATACTCTAAGATTAATGTGGCTCAACTGCACTCCACAAGCAAATTATCAAGTAACAGCTTTCCACCAACAGGAGTGCAACACAACCTCTTGACACATGTGGTCCCCTCTATTTGATCCCACCAAACTATCACTTCTTGTTTGGCAGTGTTATTGCCAAGAAATTTTTAGTTTTGTCTTCTTTTGTTTTCCTTTTGAAATTATTTTACAAAGTGGAGATATTTTCAGTTTTTCTCACTGAAACTTATGTTTCCACTTTGCAACTGTTATCCTTTACTTTCAACACTTTTATGTAGGTTATATAGGTTTAGATGGTGGTACTCAACTAAGGAATTATTAGCTTTAATACATTGGGAAATTGATTGTTATATGAGTTGACCTTCATTGAGCCTGGAGTTTGGTGGCTCATATTAGGTGCAGCCAACTTTAGACAGATATGCTGTTATACTGTTCTGGCTTTTTGAATATTTTTATACAAATATTCTTTACTTGGTTTCAATAACATAGATGTGATTAGATTTGTACCTAGTTCTTGTGCAGTTAGGGTTTTTAATTAATGTTTAGTGATATCTTTTTCTATAACAACATTAGTTATGTGTCTTTGTAATTTTAGGTTTATCTGTCATTTATTTTTACTGGTAATTGTAAATTAGGTCAAATATATTATCTCCTCAACAAAGCTCAGGTTTTTGTTTTCAATATATGCTTAATTAATTTTACAATATAATGACTTGTTTTTGTAATTAATCATATTTTATACTTTTTCCAATTTTTTTTTGAGGACCTTTGGTCCAGAGTCTATCCAAACTTCTCCCACTGTTGGTTGTCTTCCTCCTCAAACTGCTGAATTTGTTTGGAATGACATCTTTTTGACAATTTTCCTTCATCTGATTATGATGTGGCTTTTCCAGGACTTTACTCTAAAATCTGCTAGAACTATCAGACCTTTTTATACATGTTTTATATTGTTGTTTTTTTCTTTCCTGTTCAAGACATATTGGTTCATGCTGGGTTTTTGTGTGTCTGTTTTTATTTTTTGAGGGATGATGCTGACATGCCTTGCCCTCCATGGTCTTTGGCTCATTTTTTGTTTTCCTACCATCCATTTTAGCAGCTCGTGGAGCAAGTTCTTCTTTATCTTTGTTTTAGTTTCCTTCTACCAACTTCTATTCTGGTTGGATACAGTTGCTTCAAACCTTCTTTCCATTAATTCATATTTTTCTGCTGCTTCATTCCTGACACCACTCCTCTGTTTGTTACTTTCTTTTCTCCCTTACCTTTTAGATTTGGTTTTTGATCCAGTTAATCTCTTCTTCCTTATCTCTTTTTTTATTTTTCTTTAACCAATTCATGGTATCTGCACTCTCATTGGGCACCTTCCCTTTTATTTGCATCTCTCACCCTTATTGTACTTCTCCCAAACACTGAGACTACACCTCATAAATTTATCTCCTGTTATCTGCTTCAGGTAGTTGTTTTTTCCATGTTAGTTTATTGTCTTCTTTTTGTCACATTTTTCAATCTTCATTGAGATTGTGACTGTGTAATATACCTTTTTGTATGCATGCCTCTATATTTTTTAGTGGTGTGTCCTTTTTTTCTTTTGGATTCTGCTCTGTGTTGAATACCTATTCAGGTATACTTAAACTAGTTAAATACACATTGTAATGCCATGATGTCTTAACAGTTATTTCCATGGCCACTAAATTCACATTGATGAGATGGGGGGGTTTTTATCACAAGGTTACTTGTAGATTTTTTTTCCTCACAATATATTTGCATCATTCCTTTACCCATTCTAGATATTACTACTTCATAGGTTTCATGGGTAAAGCAAAAGGGTATAATTACCCATTTCTGTCATTCCTTATATTGAATAAGTCAGGAGTGATATCATTTTCAAAGTAGGATTTGTCTTAGTCTTCCATTGCACTTTCTTGAGTTTTGATGTTCCTACAGACCATTCAGTGAATTTTCTCCCTCTGTTCTTCTTCGTGGAGCATGAAAGTCCTTTCAACATTCCATCTCCAAGCTGCTGAGGTTGTGGACCAGAGAGGTATCCTCCTGAATATGATAATGAAATGCAATACAAATAACACTATGTAACAACATTTCTACTTTTTCTTATTCTTGGGCAGAAAGTGTTATTTTCCAATTGCTTATGTCTAAAGTAAATGGAAAAGACCTATATTTGTCTTCTCAAACTTTGCTTTTGTGACCTGGGTAATGAAATTTTCAAATTTACCCATTTTCCAGAACATTCCAGGTAGATTCAGTACTGAGTAGCTGCTAGAGAATTTTCTCGAACTTACAATAATTTTCAAGAACTTTCTAGAATGCTGTAGAACTTACAAGAATTTTCAAGAAACTTTTAGAATATTCTAGAACTTTCCATAGTAATATATATAATATATACAGGGGATCACCACTTCAATTTAGTTCTAGATGCATAAGTGAACACATAGACCTATCTGGTTTTATCAAAGATTGCATCAAGAAGCTGCAAGCATTCTCCAAGTGCATTCTGTTATGTATGTAGTCAATTTATCAAGAAAAGAGCAAAAAAGTACTCTGTGACAGCATCTGCTAAAATGTGTAAAGCCTACAACGCATATTTTGGGGATCAAGACAAACCCTGGGCACCTCATTTTACCTGCGAGCACTGCAAAAAAACTCTAGTAGAAGCTAAGACGGACAATTTTTGCTTGCTTGAATAGTAAGATTTTATATTATACAAATTTTAGACCTTTTAAAATTTAAATATATTTTAATTTATTTTTTAAATTTTCAATTGTATAAAAAATCACAAAATATTTTGCATGAACCTCTTACACATTAGTTGTGGATGAAATAAATTTATTCTTTATAATAATACTGGAGTGCACTACAACAGGAAGCACTGGCCACAGCAGACTGAGTTCTCTGTTGGGAGGCACAGTGTCAAGCGTGAGCCACTGGTGGACTTCCAGAAGGTGTTGTTCCCACCATTGCACATAAAATTGGGTCTTATGAAACAATTTGTCACATCTCTTGATAAGGAGTCAGCAGCCTTCAAGTACCAGCGAGACTTCTTCCCTAAGCTGTCTGAGGTAAAGGTCAAAGCTGGTATCTTTGTTGGACAACAAATAAAAAAGATCCTGGAGTGCACAGAATTCCCCAAGAAGCTTGTTAGGAAGGAAAATAAAAGCTTGGGGCAGCTTTGTCGCAGTGGTTCGGGACTTCTTGGGCAATCACAAGGCTGAAAATTATGTGGAACTGGTTGAGGCTCTGGTGAAGAACTATGGCAAAATGGGCTACAGGATGTCCGTGAAAACCCATATCCTTGATGCTCATCTTTATAAATTCAAGAACATGTGAGCATACTCAGAGGAGAAAGGTGAGCATTTTCACCAAGATATATTGGACCTAGAATGCTGCTACCAAGGAGCATATAACGAAAACATGGGAGACTGTAATTGGGGGCTAATACATTAGTGATTTACGTTACAGTTTCAAATCTTGAAAAACTACTTACTTCTAAACTTTTTTGTATAACTTTAGTATAAATACATGCAAATCTTGATTCATATGCTGTTTAATTCAGACCTTGTGTGAATGAAAATTTGCAAATTTGCCCTTTTTTACATACAAAATAGGTTAATATTTAAATTTCATTATCCAGGTCACAAAAACAAAGTTTGAAAGGAATAATGGCCATTTTTTGTACTTTTAAAACATAAACAATTAAGAAATAACTTACTATCCAGGAACAAAATTTGTGTTACATAGTGTAATGACAAAACCATTCAGTTGAGAGTCGGGCAATAGGGCTCTACTGGTGTAGATAATGAGTGGTCTTCCAATCTGTTGTTCTATCACTGTACAGGTGTATTTGAGAGGATGTAGTTTTGAAGTGAGCAACTCGCCCCTTCTGTAGGGATCCTGCCTCCATATGGATATCACTTCCTAGTAACTGGGTTTCGGTTTTAGAACTGAACCAATCAACATAATTCTTCACACGTGCATTATAGGTGTCTATTTCTTCATTCATTTCTGCTCTTGTTTCCTCAACTTGTGTTGAAGGTCATGGTTTTGGATCTTGCAGATTAATACAGCTTCTCATCTTATGCTATCCCTCAATTTTCTTTTTCTGAAGATGTTATTGATTGGGGGCAGACTATTTGAATGTGATAGTCTATTACAGAGACATCTCTAATATAATGATCATCCAAGTGTCAGGCTCCCATGTTGGTCAAATAATTTATCACATTGCTTTTGTGTGTCTTGTTCCTGGATCAGAGGATATGAGATTCCCTCCAGCCTGCTGATTTTTAGGTGAGGACGATATAACCTTTCCTTCTTCTTACTATGTGGCTGGGTTTTGGATTGTGGTTGCCTTGCTACTAGTAGGATCCTCTTTTCTACCTCCACGTGCATATTGGTTCCTATTGCATGGTTATTGGATTGCAGTTGACTTACCAAAAGTATGATCTTCATCCCACTTGTTCATGGATGTTGGTGGCTGATTGCTTGGCTTTGGATATAGTTGACCTGCTGTGTATGATTTACTGCATCCTAGCCACTCTCCATCTAGAGGGACATCCTTTTATTCTCACTCACATTGATATACTCTATGGGTTATGAGATTCCATTTCTGTGTGGTTTGGATCCATATCCAACCAAACCATTGACCTCTCTCTTCTGGATGGGCTTCTCCCATTTTCAACCCATGTTTGAGACACCTTTTTCCACACTGGCTGAAGAGTATTCTTGTTACAGAAGAGGTGGGGTCTCCCATTTATTATTCTCTACAGCATATGAAATTGAATACCATTTCTTTTTTTCTTGTATGTGTTTGAGATGTACATAATCCTGATTAATTACTTGAAATTTGAAAACTTTAGAAGTTCTGGTGTCTTTTTATGTTTTTTGAAACTTCACTGTAAATGAGCACACACACACACACACACACACACACACACACACACACACATTTGGATGTTATATGTAGATATTAAAAATCATTTCTACTTTTTGTAAAGTAATGAATATTGGTTGCATATTTTATGTAAAATGTATATAACATTTGTGCAATTGTTAATGTTTGTTACTTAGGTCTTGGATTGGATCAGTTCAAGAGACTGGATATAAAGGTTAGTTTGGAAAACAAAATTCTTTGTTTCTTAAATTGTTACAGTACTGAAGTTTCAAAAATTGGTCAGTTGCACAATTTGTTAATATTTGTCTGTAAAACACAAAGGTTTAATTGGTTCTAAATAAATACAACTTTAAAATAGTTTGTAACTTTTGAAATACAGTGCCATTCATGAAGTTGTAGTTAAATAATAAATATATATATATATGTGTTGCACATTTTTATTTTTTTAAATTGTGGAGAATAATGTTACAGAAGAAGTTTAGCAACCAAGATGAGTGATATTATTTTGTTTGACTGTTTCAGTTAATGATTGTTTCAGGTCAAACTGATTATGTTATCTAAAATGTATTTAATTTGAGAATATTATGAGTTGGTGAAGTGTAATCCTATATGTTGATTTTAAATATTACTTTTAGTTTTTCTCAATTTCAAGTTTTAATAATATGTGTTTCTATTTACCTAAAAATAACTGAAATAGTTAATAATAATAATAATTCTTTATGAAAATGTTTTAATGTAATGTAAGTAATGGCTTTCGGACATTGGTGATCTGGAGTGATCAGTTTTGCTTTCATATAACCTAAGAAAAGAAACTTGTTTGTAACAGAGTTGTTTTAGAAACTGCAAAAATGTAGAAAGTTGGTTTAACAACCACTAAATCTGATCTTTTTGAGCTTGGTTTCATAGAGTAACCAAGTAAGTTTTTGTAATGCTTTCTTGCTCATTTATATTGAATCAAGTGACAAAACAGCCAAGTATTGTAAGTACTAAATTAATATAATCATTTTAAAAATTGCAGTTTCAGTGTTAAATATATAGCACCTTGGTATTGTAGGTTGGCTGTTTGGCATCTTAGTGCAAACCAACTAGGTTGTCTGTGCTGGTACTGAAAGAATTGAGATAATTTCCATTAACAGCCTGTTGTAAAATAACATATTAATTGGTGCAGAATTATTTAAACTGTAGTGATACAGCATTAAAGTGGCTTTTAAGTTTATTGGCAAGTAGGTGTTGGAGAGCTAATGCACATAGAAAGAATTGGTGTTCTAGTTTTAATTGGTTGTTTTAACCATTTACTGTTATGGATGCAGTTTATGGGATACAGTGATGGAAACTCTTGTTTGAATGGTTTATTTTAGATATCTTTTATATAAGTATAATATCAATGTTTTAAATTTTTTAGTGTGTAATGCCAAAGTTGATTAAATATGGACCTCTTAGTCTAGTATATGGATAGCATGCATTGTATTTACTGGAATTCAATATTGTAAGGGCCACATAAGAGGAATTTGTTAAATGTTTCTCGTGCTGTATCAAATCCTAACTGGATTGTGCCTTGCCAGCTATGATGTTATAAAATTTGTTGTAACCTAGCCACCCTGATGAGCTTTTATATTAGACACAAAATTTTGCCAACTAGTGCATATAACAAATAAAGTATAGTTAATATACTATAATACAATTTTCTTATAAGCATTATCACTTATTGATACATGCAATGTAACAATCAAACTGAAACTTTGAACACAGTATCTCAGTCAGGCCAATAAACTCTGGTTTTAAGTAAAAGGCATTATCAACATTGATCTACAATAGAAATATATTGTTAAAATACTCTACTGTATTTCTTTACACGAAATTTATTATGTGCCAATCAGAGTGTAAAGAAAGGAGGTGAATTTATGCCATTTCACAGAAATTGTACTTAATTATCTACTTCTGTAAAAGTTGATGAATAATTTGTAAAGTGCTCTAAATGAAAATGATTTGTGAACAAACAGTTGTTGTTTAAGAAACATGGCTTTTTTTTTTTTATGGAACCCAAAAAATATTTAACCTAAAGTACTTTTCTTACAGTAAAGGTACCACTTTTTGTTGATTGATTCTTTGACTATATCAATCAACATAGAGGAAATTTAGTGTGTTAGGATAATGTAGTGATAGCAATGACAAAATATGCAAAAACAAGGTGGAGATTAATACACAAAACCCTGCTTCAGTGGTTACTGAGTCAATGTTACAAGCTTATGGGAATTAGCCATTGTAAGATTTTATAACATTTTTCATTTTAAATGCTTTTATTCAAACCTAAATTCATGCAGAAAAAGAAACTATGTAATTGTATTAGAGCAATAATTTTGTCTTTCAAAAAAAATTCTTATTTTTCATTTGAAAATAATTCTGAAATCAACTTAGTCTAGTATCTTTAAATTTTTTTGTATTTGTCTTTAAGCTACTAGTGTGTTTGGCTAGATAAGGTAGGATCAGGGTCAGCATACAATGTGGCACACCATAATTGACATAGTTTGAGTGTCATCTTTCTCACTGCTTCTTTTCTCCTCTGTGTATAAATTTCCATGGAAAGCTATACTTAAGTAACACCCCTTGGTATGGATTCCTGTACGTGGTGAGAGGACCTCCCAGGGAAGGTTCTGTTCTTTCATTTTACCTCCGCTGGGATCTAAACATCCACTCACGTGTTTGCTGTGTATGGCAATCCATGAAGAGGAGAAGAAAATCCTGGTAGTTAAGGGGTCCAACCGAAACACACCACTTTGGCCTTGAATTTCTGTAGACGAGCAGCCTTGGGGTGGCCTCCTTGGTTCAGTCAGCTGGTCCACTTGGGTTGGGATCAACCAAGTACCAGTGTTATAAAAAAAATAGTTCTCAAACCAAATGAAAAGTCTTTTGACCTCCATGGTTTAAAAAGTTGATGAATCAACTTCAACACCCATCTCTGTCCCTTACATACATTCCAACAAATCTCAAGACCCACGTCCTTCAGTTCCAGGTGTAGGCATTTCCTCGTATACATCTTCTTCTCCCACCCCAAGATGCAAAATGATCATTTCTTCATGTCCTCACTCACTGGAATCCTCTTCCAACAGCAAAGACCTGCCAAATCGACCCAATCTATAGACATCTCTCAAATAAAGACAATAAAGAAAAAAGACGTGGTCGTAAACAAAAGGGTTCTCCACCCAATTCACTTACATGTAAATAAAAATGGCCACCCTGATACAATGGAACTGTCGAGGTTCACATTCTAATCTGGATGACATCAAAACACTAATTGCTTCCTACCATCCTGTATGTCTTTCCTTACAGGAAACATTTCTGAAACCTGCTGATACAGTCACCTTTTGGGAGTTTTCTTTGTACAGAAATGACAGGCTGTGTGTTGGATGAGTGCGTGGAGGGGTGGCACTGTTGGTTGATCAGCATGTGCTCTCTCTGTCTTTGCCATCCATGTTTCCTTGGGTCATACCATCACTGTTTTTTCTTTCTACTTGTCACCTGGAGAGACCTATGATTAATCAGACCTTAATGTTCTTATTGAACAGTTGCCATCTCCCTTTTTAGTCTGGGAGGACTTTAATGGTGTTCATCCCCTCTGGGGAAGTGCTGATATTATTGATAGGAGGGGTTGCTCTGTAGAGCACATGCTCACTGATCAAAACCTTTCTCTATTCAATACTGGTTCTTGTACTTATTTTCATGCACCTAGTCAGTCCTTCACTGCTATTGATCTCTCAGTTTGCTTCCCTTCACTATTTTACCATTTTTCATGGAGGGTTGATAATAATCCATGAGGCAGTGATCATTTTCCTATAATTTTGAGAGAGACGGGCAGTGATTGTTGCCACCCAACCCGCATGCCCCGGTAGAAGCTGGATCATGCAAACTGACCCTCTTTTACTGCTCTTGCAGAACTTGATCCTGCCATCAATAGATGACTGTGTGGCAGCAGCAACTGACTGTATTATACACTGTATTCCTTAAACCTCAACATGTTTCCCACAATATCTTCATCTGTGGTGGAATCCTGCCTGCCACATGGCATGGATGGTTCAAAAATGGACCTGGGATACTTTTCATAGGTATTCCATACTCTCATACTGCATCACATTCTAGCAGGCCTGTGGACGTGCTCGGTGGGTAAGACGTCAAAGCCAGAAGGAATCTTGGATTAAGTTTACAACCAGCATATCTTCTACCACCAGTACCAAAGCCATATGTGACAAGATTCGAAAGATCAGTGGGCAATATAATTCTGTCCCCCTCTCTATCTTGCCGGGTCTCTAGCACTTCAGCTTCTTCCTCTGCTTCCTTTGCTACTAAGACTCGAGCAGAGCAATCAACCCTTTCCTTTCGAGCTGATTGTCTCTATGACTATAATCTTTCCTTTACACTGGTGGAACTCAAACTGGCCCTTCATTGGTCTGGCAGTACATTGGTTGGACCTGATGATGTACACTATGAAGTGCTGTACTATCTATCTCCTGCTTCTCAAACGACATCTTATATCAATATTCTTTGACATTGAGAGGGCTTATGATATGACATGGAGGTGTGGCATTTTGTGAGACCTCCATAATAGGTCCTGCAGAAAGGAACAGGAAAGTGTTGAACCCACACGACCTTGGAGGCCCTCAGTGCTGTGTTTTGAGTGTTACTGTTTTCAGTATAAAGATTAATGTCATCACTGAACAACTCCCTCTTACTGTTGCAAATGGGCTCTATGTTGACGACTTTGACATCTCATGTCAGTTATTGAACATGAGGTATATTGAGTGACAGGTACAGACTGCTCTCAATTGTTTACTGAAATGGACCACAGCAAACGTCTTTAACTTTTCTCTCTCTAAAACCGTTTGCATGCACTTTTGCTTCCAACGGAGTATTCACCCAGATCCTGAAATCCAAATTGGTGAAGTTATGCTGTCTGTGGTCTCCGAGACAAAGTTCTTGAGGCTTATCTTTGACAGTAAGCTGACCTTCATACCACACATCAAGCAGCTGTGCTTCTTTTTGAAGCTATTTAGAAAAAAAATTTGAATACTAGTATATAAAGTATATAAATATATAGTATATAAAATGAGAAAGCACTTTGGATCAAGGAATCTTTGTATATTAAACTACTTCAACCAGGTCTAAACATTTATCAGTATGTTTCACTATTAAAGTTGAAAGTGTGAGTTATTGATGTCATGTTTTTTGTGTTAAAACTAATAATTATCTTTCTGTATTTTTAATGTGAAGATATAATTATTTTTGTCTAATGTAATTCATTAATAATATGATAAAGGAAAAGCTTTAGAGGTAAGGAGGAAATAGGAAAATCAGTGACACTAACTGCTATTTTTTAATTATTGTTAGAATGTTTTGAATTATGTGTGACATATGTTTTAACTTACTTGTTTGGTATTTGAGTTTGATTGTGGAATATCTATAAATAACTTTTATTGTTAGACGATTCCTATCTGATTATCATGAAACTTAAAACATATCCTACTCAATCCAGTGTTATAGCTGCTATCACAATGATGTATCCATTTTTGTTTCAGGATCAAGGTAAATAGGTACTATACTTTCTTCTAATAGTTGCTTGATAATGACAATAAGTGTATTAAGAATTATAAAGATTAGTTTATATGGAAAAATTGTGTTGTAACTTATCCATGATTTAACTTTGACTCATGGTAGACCAAATCCAGACCCTAAATCGTCATTATTAAGTCATAATGATTTATTTGGTAATTGTTTATATTTTCATAATCATATGTTACATTCAGATATACACACTTCTACATCAGTGATATAAATACTACTTACCAGTGTGTACTGGTGCATGGAATGAGTGTTTAAAATAGTTGTGGTGTTTATATACACTTTCTGATTTATGGATATAAATAATTTTGTAATTTTAATTATTAGT
Organism: Tachypleus tridentatus; assembly: GCF_004210375.1. NCBI lineage: Eukaryota > Metazoa > Arthropoda > Merostomata > Xiphosura > Limulidae > Tachypleus > Tachypleus tridentatus. Next base: position 69,938,656 of record NC_134830.1, read on the forward strand.
GAAGTAGAAGAGGAAGAGGCGTGCTTTAAAGAAGGCTGAATACTAGTGTATAGACTTTACCTTGTATATAAGATGTTTTTATGTCTCATTAACTTTAAGGTTCGTTGATGCATTATTGAAGAACCTATACTATCTCTCTTCTTCTGCTTCATAAGGTGTGGACACATACATATTATTTGAATGTTAATTAAGAGAACTTTAATAAATTGCTGTGTCATACCAAAGAATAATAAGAGTTACATAGTTAAACACCTATACTATGTGATAATAATCATATTTAAATAAAATGTTAAATTTTGTTGTTTTTCATAATACATGTTTTAACTTGCTGCAATGTGTCTTTGTTAATTTAATTCTTTGCTTTGAATAATTTTCTATAATAAATGTAGAGTTTGCAGCAAAAAATGAATACTAGTATTTTAAAATTATTTATTGCATGAAAGCAAACAGAAAATTTGTTTCTCAATGAAATGCTCTGGCTTATAACTATTTCATATCAATTACATCATTGGTTGACAGAGTGACTGTTAAAAAAAATGTTTTATTGTATCGAAATCTTGTCATATGTGAGACTCAAAAACGTTTTGTAACTATTATCTTTGATTCATGATTTTATAAGAAAAAAAATCTCTCTTAAATGTTCTGCAAAATATGTTGTTAGTTTTATCAACTTGTTTCTATAAAAAACATAGAATATTAAAAAATTAAGACTTATGTTGTATATTTTAGAACTTCAGTGGTAAAATTAACATAGTAAGTTATTTGGTGCCAGAGCTATGAAAACGAAATTCCCAGGAAATTGAAATAATTACTATAGATATTTACTAAGTTATTCTGTAATAGATAAATATTGGCAGATAAGGGAATTTTACATACAGCATTATACCAAATTATTTTATGACTTGTGTAGCTGACAGATAACATGGGTAGTTTTTGTTGTAAAGGGTGAAAGTTGACTTAGCTTAAGTTTTTCAGTCTGATAGATAATTGAGTATTAAAAAGCATATAATTTTACCAACTTAATGTAATTGACTAAGTAGTTAATACACAGTGTCAAATTACTGGATATAGAAAGATGAGTGTTTTATTTATGTATTAAAATATTAGCAGGTGATATCTGAGTTGACCAATGCAATCTGAAAATTGTTTGCTTAGACCCGATACTAATGACTTCAGCCTGTCATCTAATTAACTTTGTCAAAGATGCTTTTCCTTACTAATTAATCTTTATCTATCCATGTGTGTTTTCCTTTCCAATGTCAGACTGACTGCCTTCACTCTGAAGATTTCCGACTGCAGGTTGAGGCCCATGATGTGAGCAAATTACCTATTGTTTTCAGATCCTTCTTCTCTGAATGTTTATGTGTGTTTATTAAAATGCTAATATCATCATCTCATAACGTGTTGAACTTCATGTAAAGTTTTTCTTTTCTTTAGCTGTAAAACATAAATGTTTTCATTCTGGTTTAGAAGGTTTTGTAATTTGTCCAGATAAGATCATTAAACAGCCTTTAAACTTTCTGGATTATTTACTAAGCTATGAGCCTGTATGTATACTCATAGGTTTGGAGTTTTGTTTTTGTTAGATATAGTCAGTCATTAAGTTTAAACTGTTGTGATGCCATAAAATTTAAAGGAATATTCTAAAGATTTAGTGTTCCTGACATGTATATACTTGGTATGGTAAGTGATTTTGGTGCAAACATTGTTTGGAATGAAAGTATTTACTGTTCTTTACAAACTCAATCAACAATGTCAAGTTGTATGTTTGCTTTGCAGTATTTAGCAGTTTTTTATGTTGAAAATATTTCATATTTATTTTGTAGTTTTGAAACTATGGATTTTACTGTAAGTTTCAAAATTCCCCCCTCTTTATTGCCTGACTGCAAGCTCTTATACTATTTATTTATAATTTATGATAGGAGCAGTTGTATCAAAGTATCTACTAACGATTTTTAATTCCTGCTTTACATAAGAAAAAGTCTAAAAGTAAAGACTATTTATTTCTTTATTGTATTTTATTTTGCAGGAAGTGAACACCCCTTCAAATTTAGGCCTAACTGAAGACAGCATTTTTTACAGAATTGGAGCCTCTGGTTTAATTAACTTCTCAGATTACATTTTTTTGTTAACAATCCTTTCAGGTAAGTACAACATGATTTTTTAAAGCGAGCAAGTAATTGTCATAGAGATGAAAATAATGTTTGTGAGGAAAATCTTTGTTGATTAACTACTGAAACATTTGAGTGCAAATAAGAAAAAAAGAACATACTTACTAATGAAGCAAACAATTCCTTTTGGGAATTCACTTAACTTTTCAGTTATAAAAAAAAAAAGACATTTTATTGTGTAATTCATGAATTAAAAATTGCTAATATTTTCAGAATTATACTAGTATTTGTTTATGCCTATCCCAATCTGTATACGTGGAGACTAGCATGATTAGAGCAGGGAAGGGATTGCTACCCTCTCTTCCTGGCTAGATTCTTAAGGTTTGGCCTGCTTTTTAAATAGAGTTCTGTGATCAGCTATTGCACTTTTTTTTTTTTTTACAGTGTTTTGTTCCTTCAAACTCCTTTTTGTTTTTTCCCACTCTTCCAGTGAATTATGGGAATGCTTGTCACTTATCAGCTTTTAGTTGCTGGGGTGGTGGACCTTGGAGTATTCTTACTGGGTGGTATTCTTCTGGTATAAGATGGTGTGGACTCTTTCTACCATGAAACTGAAATACAATTCCATATACTGATTCATTTTGGACTTGGTGAATTTCCACTACATGCAGTTCATCCCTCTCTCTTGGAACTTCCCTTCTTACTGCTGTTTGGATGTTGGTTATTGGGTGTACTGATGTTGGATGGAACTGGACTAGCCAACATAAGTTCTCAGATATGTAGTTGGGTTGGGAACTCCCTACCACAACTGAATAATATTTCCCAATGCCTAATGGCCATTGCTTGGTTAAAGGATTCTGAGGATTTGGTTTTAGCTGTGTACTAGGTTTGTATACATGTACCAATTTTGGTTCATGGAATGAAAGTCCTCTTTCGCTTCTGATTCCTGGTCCTTAGGTGAAGATGGTAGGAATCCTAGGAATGGCCAAGATGTTTTAGTCCCTGTGCTGCTGGATTTTGGCTGGAGTTGACCCACCAATTACTGCCTAATGTGCTTTAGTCACTTTACATTACTGGTCCATCTGTGTGATTCTCAGGGGTACCTCTTTCTGTCCAGTTGGATACATATTCATTCTTCAAAGACATTGAGTATATCTGGTTCAAATGTAGTGTGGTCTCCCACTTGGGTATTTTCCCTTCATTGAGATTCTCACTTCTTGGGTTATCTTCTTTAGACATATTCTAAATGATGCTCTTCTTGATATTTTTGCACTGTCATCTTCACCAGGTTAATGTAGGATTCTAGCTGTGTGAGAGAAGGTAAGGTATTGTGTCAGAAGTTAACATTTTCCTACATTTAAAGTATGTCTTGATAGATACTTACCTATTTTTACACTTTCAAATCTTCCTTCCCACTTCTGATACTTCTTTGGTGCCTAATCTTGAAGTGAAGGTTGGGTTCTACAACATAGATGGAGTCAACTGTACTAGAAGGATGTGTCACACCTCCTATTTGTGGAGGGCTGTTACATGCTTGTTTGCCTGCTACATTTCAGCTGTACCACATCAAACATTTGAAAGTAGGCTGGAGTACCAAGGCTAGTGGCAAGTGAAAATTGTGCATATAGAGGGCAGTAATAATTGAGGAAAACTATTATTTTCAGTGTAGAGAAATGTTAGCTTCTGAAAAAATCCAGTCAAAAACGTTAAAGTGCAGTATTCAAGAAATCAGTGCTAATTATATAATTGACTATTCAAACAAAGTTTACAGGGAAATCAAACCCCTAAATCATATCAAATTGTTTAAGAATATGACCCACCTCTTGATATGGGTTTGCTTCTCCCCAGAATATCATACTAAAGGACAAAATGATAATTTCTATCTACTGGTTTTTGCAACTTTATCTGAGTAAATAAATTAGTGCACATTTAGGACATTTTGACATTTGGTTAACAAGAATGTCATACTACATGTAGAGCACCAACACAAAAATGGAGAAACTTTAGTTGAACTTGTTGATTATATATATATATATATATATATGGGTTTGTATAATCACTAAAAATAATGGTAGTTTCTTTTGGTATATTTGTTTTTTGTTTGTTTTTTTGTCTTCTCTGAGAACTATAGTAATCATATTATTCAGTTATATGCTCGTGTTTAATATTTTATGTCTTGTAACTAAATAGATGCATTGATTTTATCAAAGTGTTTACCTAATTCACAAAAACAACATTTTTACTTCAGTTGGTACAAGAAGCTTGTTTGTGATTTGTTTCTTCCAATTTCAAGAAACATTTCCTCATTTAGTTCATATAATGTCCTTGTATAAATTCTTATTATTTAAGGGATGCTTTGAGTTTGAAATTTAATTTGTAGGGTATATTAAGCCATATAGATTCTTTTATCCTTGTAATGCATTTCATTTGTATCATCATTTATTTCTTGAATGTTTCTAAAGTTATTTCCCTGACCAGATGTTTCAATATTGGTTAATTATTTGACATTTTTGTGGATATTTATAGCTTTCTGACAAAAAAAGAAAAAAAAGAAAAGAAAACCCAACTGGTTTATGGTGAACTAATATAAACATTTACTGGCTTTATTAGTGGTGTGACAATGTTGTCCACTATAAGGCATCAGACTAGTGCATTTTATTGAAGGTTCAGTGATAGTAATTTGCAAAATCTGTCTTCAAAACAAGATGACAATTTTATGTGTAATGTATTTATCTTCTATGCCTCATAAACATTGATGTTCAGTTATCCAGTTTCTTCTTGAGGACTGCAGGTTGTTCTGTAGTAAGATACTTTTTAATATATCAAGTTGCCTTCTAGTTTCTATATGAAGTCAAACATCAAATTAGCTCACACTCCAATATCAGTGTAACCTTTAAAGTTTCAGAGATATCTTAGATATATTTTATATCTTTAGAAGCTCCCGTGAATGACTCGGCAGTAAGTCTGTCCATGTATAATGGATTTCCACTACTCAATGTATCTTTATATTTATGTAAATGTTTATTACTACAATTTAATGATTTAAGTTTAAGATAAACGTTTTTTTTTTTTTAATTTCATACATTGTATTTTTAGGAAAATACTTCTGTGCTTTTTTGTGGAGACTGATACAGAGCTAAAATTTATAGATTCAAACTTATAGGTGTATGTGTTTTGGCAATTAGCCAAAACAGCAATAACTTTCATATAAGTTTGCAAAAATTTTGTGAAAAATGTCTAGAAATGCTTTTAATGAAATAGAGTGAAGTCTGTTTGATTCTGTAGTTATGTACCATTTGTATAAGTTATATCAAGAGCAATGATGCCATTATATAAATACTGTGTGGAACCACCCATGTATTCAGTAGTATTCTGTAACACTAATTTACCTGGATTCAAATAGCTTTAAGAGTGGTAATCCTTTACATGGATTTTGGAGTCTCTCTTCTGAAAATTTAATGTTCTTTGGTTAACTATCAGTCTTTTAAAAGAGTTGGCACACATTTTAATATAACAAAATAAGTTATAAGTAATTATAACTCCATGTCTTTGATATTATTCATGTAATGTTTACTTAATCTATACTAATAGATAAAAAGTGTGTTAAAAATTAAATACAAGTAATTATTACTTATAAAACATTCTTGATGTTCCCGTTAAGCTTCCAAACGACACTTTGAGATTGCTTTTAAAATGTTTGACCTAAATGGAGATGGTGAAGTAGATTTTGAAGAGTTTGAAAAGGTGAGATTAATGTCTTTTAATTTATATTTAGATGTTACAGTATTAGTCTTAATTTGTTAAATTTTCACTGGAATATTTTTCAAATGCAGGATTATTACTATAAGACACAGCCAGCATTTCTTAGTAAAAACAGTCTTAAGATCTTAAAGTTTTTATTTCATGTAATATTGTATTAGTGGCTTATGTGATTAAAATATTTAAAAGTAATGTACCATTTAAGTGCATTTCTTTATTAAGCTACAAGAGAGTTATCTACTTTTAGACCATAACTGGAGTGTGTGTATGTTTGGAGGTGATAGAATCTTGTGTTTTGAGTGCAGTTGAGGAAAAATGTGGACTGGAATTTTGAACTGTAGCAGATGATTGCATTGTTTCAATGGCAGTTGGAAAGTATACATCCTTTAGAAAAACGTTACAGTGAAATGTATTAAAAATACTGAGTATAGAACCAAAGAAATTGATACCAATTTTAAAAATAGTTTTATAGATCTGATTACAAACAATAATGGAACTTTCAATAACAGTTGGAAATAAGATGAATAAAGTATGCCACAGCCTCATGGGTTTTATATAAGAAAAGGTAGTGTGTATGGTATATGAATATTCTATAAATCATGATTCACAGAGATTCACCATGTATGAAGAACAGGTCAGAAAAATAAACAGAGGACAAGCTGACCATATGGTTATTCAAGTACCCACTCAAATATTTATTTACATGGGGGAAAATTGACTAGTTAACTATCTCAGTCCACTACCTTATTTCAAATGTATAGGCCAATACTAGCAGTACTAAAGAAAGAAGTTGGAAGAAGTGACACTACTCAACATTCCCATTTTGGTTGATAGTTTTTATCTCTTTAAATTTTTGAAAATGCAGGAGCTTCAAAAAACATTACTTTTTTGCTTGTCCCCACCAGGCTCCATCCTGACCTGGTTTGGAGGTCTGAGGTGTCAGACCCATAACTTTATTATTTTTTGCTCCTTATGATTATTGTGCTTGTATTGTTACTAACATGAATGTCAGTTTTGAAATGAATATTTGACATAATGTGGAAAAGAAATTAAATAAAAATAGATAAGATAAAACAACTGATTTTCTGATTTTTGTTTCTTTGCAAAGTAAATGTTTATCTTTAATTATAACAAAAATTATAGCACCAACATGTTAAAAAATTATCCATTTTAAAAACTATAATTCATTGTTACAGCGTGATAAATGGTTGTCACATACTGTTATATGCTAGGTGATTTGTATTATGATGAAAATACACCATTGAGTTTGAAATTTTTGACAATAAACTAAAACTCATATACTTTTAAACCACATTTAAAATGTTTAAATTCATTCACTATTAAGTTTATTTCAGGTCCTAGTAAAATACATTATTGGAAAATGAATAGGATATTAAAGCAATAAATGGGATTGCTGACATTTTACAATAGTGTACACTTAGAAATTTAGCAAAAGAAGTTTGAATTTCACCAACTTGTAGTGTTAAATAGTTAAGTCTTTATTTTTAGTTTCTTACTGTTATGTAGTATGAAAGTTGAATTTGTTTCTATGGTGCTACTGATAATTTTAAGGAACTAGTATTTTTGTAGTGGACTACTATAAAATACTAATGTTTTCTTTGTTTTGATCAGTAATGTGCATTTTGTTTATTATTAGATGTCAACAAATATTTTGCTACAATCAGACAATTGTGTAACAGACAAGATGAGGAACTTTCTAGAAAGAAGAATTCTAAAACTAACATAAAATATATTCTTATTACTGCATTAAATGAATGATGAATTAAGCTTAAAACCTTTGATGTATATCTTTGATGTAAATAGAAAATGTAAATTGATTTGAGATGATTGGAGTTTTTATGTCAAATTTAGTCTTCATGGGTATAATTAGTGGTCTAATCATGAGATGTGGGTGAGAATGGTTTTACTAAGTTAATCTCACATAATTATAATTAATGTAGTTTGAGAAAACAATGTAGAACCTATATTATTGAATATAGGTGATGCACTACATAATTTAATGTAGTTTGAGAAAACAATGTAGACACTATTTTCAGCTTGGTGTACGTTTTTTAGAGTCTATAGGTGTAGGTTTGAAAATATAATTTTTGCAACTAGATTCAACTTGTTTTGCCCCCTAGTAGAACAGTGGTATGTCTGGGGACTTGCAACACTAGAATCCAGGTTTTGACACCTATGGTGGGCAGGACACAGATCCCTATTCCCTGTTTTTCAAATTTAAATTTTTTACTTATCTTGTTTCTTATGTTTTTATGTTAACTTAAGTTGTATGTATGTGAATATGTGTTCAGTTGAATGTTATAGCTACATGTTTTCAGTAGTTTACTGTTGCATTACCTTTTTTTGTCAACCCATCCAAACACTGAACTTATTAAAAATAAATAAAGTTAGAACAACAAATAACTACATTTACTGGTATGTATATACAATAAACAAAATGTAAAATTTTTCTCAAAGGACTAATATGAAGGCAAGGACTGTATCATCACAGATTTAATTACCAGCTTTCATATGTAACAAAAGCAGCCACAGAGCATTCTCATCAGAATGGAATAATGTTTCTTCTAACATAATAGAACATTGATGCAGTCTAAATAGATGCAATAACATGCTTATCTTGTTAGGTCTACATGTCACATATGTAAGTTCTTCAATAGCCTGCTGTACTCAAGTGTTTGTTAGAAGGTGATATAAATAGTGCTGCAAAATGATCAACAACAGCATACTTAGTAATAGTTGCCAATTATCAACAAAGTTTACATTTGCTCCCTTAACATCAACTATTTAAATATAGCTCTAGCTATATGAAACAGCATATCTTTCATGTAGAACTTTCTAATTAGTCTGTTAGAAAATGAATGAGTTGTGGCTTCTATGTAATGTGCACTCTAGGAAATCACTGGATTTTTTAATAGCAGAAAATGAGGGACTTAGAAACTTTCACAGCACAACAAAATTAAGAAAGTTTAATTAAATTTTAAAAATACTTGGTTTTTAAAAATTCCTGTGTATTCCCACACTACAGTAGATATCACTTGTAATAATTTTGTAGTGGAGTCATAATAAGTATTAGTACTTAGAGCAAACTGTCAGTGGTAGATCCTCAGCCTTGTTTGCATACTTTTTTGCAATTCTTCTTTGTAGATGTTAAGTTATTAATTTGTAATTATCTTATGCTTTGGCTTTTTGAATGCACAGCAATGGGCAAATATATTCTTGGAGTAAGACAGACCCCCCACTAAGCACATGTTAAATTTTACATGTAGAGAAGCAGCCTTTTCAAGTAAAACAAATGTGTGTAAAACATTACTTTAAATAAAGCTTTGTGTAAACTTTCATTCAGCACGTGTCGAGTACATAAGTAGCTGCTCAGGCTAACATAATATCAGTTTTGTATTTGTTACCATATAAAGCAACTTTCAGTGAAAATAATCAACTTTTAAATAGTTCATGTACATTTATAGCACATAGTATATCTTTGTAGTTTCTGATGCATAATGTCTATTTGATTTTGCTGTAGATTATTAAACAATAAAAATATGAACAAACAAGTCAGTTGTGAAATCCCTTATTTTATTTATTGTCAATGTTTAAGTGGTTTTGTCTGTTGAACAGAAAGGTTTTCAGCGTTGTTTTAAGAATAAGTTTTTTTAAGATAGAATGTGCCTGAATGTTCTATTAAGAGTTTTGAGCAAGTTCCTGTGTGATCCTTATTATGAAATATATTTAAGAGAGTCTAGGCAACAGTGTATAGAAGGTGTAAATAACTTAGGGTTATAATTGTTCTCAATCCTTTTATGTGTTAAATTAGTAAATAAATTGTTTTTTTAATTAAGTTTTGTCTTATTTGTTAAGCTCACTTCTCCAGTAACTTCCTGATACACAGCAATATTGGTTACATTATACATACAAAATATTTGAAGAAAATAGGAGTGAAAATTTGTGAATAAAATTTTAACCATATAACCTTCAGCCAGACTGCAATATATGAATAAGGTGTTGTCCAGCCATTATTTCTTCTACAGCTTAAACTATTATGATGTTTAGGTTGTGATTACACTGTTTTGGATACAACATTTTCCACTCCAGATGGATCTAATAGTCACAATATTTATTGAGTAAATAGCACTATGTCAAGTTTTAGTAGAAAATGTTCAGAATTTCTTATTGAATATTTGAACATTTGGTATTTTATTGAGATTTTTTTTTTTGTTTTTTTAGAAGAAATAGTTTTGTCTGAAATTTATTTTGTTCAATGTAAAGGTGCAGACAATCATCAGGAACCAGACAAGTATGGGGATGAGACATCGTGATCACTCCAATACAGGAAACATTTATAAAGGTGTTAGTAGTGGATTAGCAACTTATTTTTTTGGTCATGATCACAAAAAGAAACTAACAGTGGAGAAATTTCTAGATTTTCAGAAACAGCTTCAGTCGGAGATTCTTGCACTAGAAGTAAGGATTTTGACATTCACATATAGAACAGTAATATATGTATGTGTTTAACCATCTTTTCCTCTAGAAAATCTTTCTTGTGTAATCATTAAACATAATTGGTTTAATGTAGTTTGTACATATTGAAATACCAAATATTTATTATAGAATAAGTCATTAGTTTTGATTATTTTTCTCTTAATATTTTAATTACACTCAAACTAGTAATTTTATCACATTCTTACACTAAGATAGTTTTAACTGGTAAAATCACCCATTCTTAGTATGGTGAGCATAATTTGTTACAGTGTAATAGATGTGAGTTTTACATCACTTTAAGAATGATAAAACTTTTAATTGCACCAAATGCTTTTGCTAGTTCATCTTATGAATATTTTTTTTAAATGGTAAAAATTAAATTAGGAAATATAATTCACAAGTTTTGAACAATAGTTATATTGACTGAACTCAACATCTAATTAATATGACTTGTAAAAAATGTTGATTTCATGCTAACAAAATGTTAAAGTTCCAACATATCTTTTTGATAAATCTGATTAAAGTTGTGCTAAATTTAGCCTCGTACTTATTGTGGCCAATCTGGTCAAAGGATTTGCAACTTTCTTTGTTGAGATAGTTGTATTCTACTCTTTACTTATATGTAGAGAACTGCTTCGTGATTGTTACATATGACAAAGATATTTTCACCTTGGTTAGCTGTATAGGGAAGTTGTGTTATGATGCAGGTTTGGTGTTTATTAAGGAAGCCTATCTTTGATTGCTGATGAGAAAACATTCCTGTTATGTGGCATAAAGTGTCCAAGTGTTGTCTTTGTTTATTATGTTCTTCATTTTGCTTGTCATGCATGTTAGTTCATGCTCAAGTCTAGTTTGATTTCTTCTGTCTTAATACAGCTTTTTTTATTTACTTATAGTTTGATACACATATATTTATTTCTCACTTAAATCTTGACATTACAAATTCAAGAGTTCTCCACTGAAAATCATCTCTTCTTCAATAACTTATGAATTAATTTTTGTTTATATTTTAGCACCAAATCTTCTCTTTTTAAACCTGCATATTAAAAGTCATTGTTAGCTGGGTTTATCCTTTCAACTGCCAAAGACTTTTTCATAGAAGATTTTTTATGGAACTATTAATATTCTTTTATTTAAAGTTATTCATGTTTAGGCTTTTCTTGTTTCTTTATCCAGCACTTCTGATAGTTTGGAAATTCAATCAGAAATGTTTATATAGCATTATTTATTGGTTTTCAAAAAGAATAAAGGTAGCTAGCCAAGTTTAATATAAAAATTGGTAATAGTGTCATAATTGTTATTTTTTAAGTCATACTTTAATAATTGTTTAGGAGATGAATGATAGAAAATACTTGTATGGAAACTAAAGATTGTTTATGACATACAAAGTTAATTCTTTTTCAATTCTGAAAGTTGTGATTGGCTTATTGTTGATGACTTACAATATTTCAGTCTAAAGTATCCATATGTGTATGGTACATATATATGGTCCAGCCCCATTTATCCAGTCAGCTGCGAGTCTAAACAGTTAATGGTGATTTAGCAAATGACTGTATTATCAGGTGTCACTGTGTGGGGTCAATGCTGGGATCAGACTGAGGTCTCAAAGGCAAAGTACATATCCCTACAACTCATCCATAATAGTCACTCTTCTATGTTCCTGTTTCATACAGAACATTGTAATAACATCTTTACATATCTGTTTTTGCATATTTTGTGTAAAACATAAAATTCTTTATTGTATTTTTGATTAATAGATAAATGTAAAATTTAGGATGATAATGGGATCATGACCTTTCCTTACACCACACTGTATCAGGGGCCAAGGATTGGTGCTGGTGTTTATGTGCATATTTGATGATACCTAGTGGTAATTATACTCAAATCATGAAACAACAATCTTTTGCTATTTCTGTTAATGTTAGATGTGGAAATGACAAGAAGTGGCCATTACATGGTTTTTAGTTGGTAGTTTCACTGATTGGCATTCATTAATTAAGGTATCAAAAATTAATGTACAAATTTTCTCATACTTTTGTTCACAAGAAGACCAAAGAGACACCAAACAAGAAGTGTTACAAGTAATAAAGTTTAAAGGACTATGAAAACATACTGTTTATTTGATTGTGTGTGTGTGTGTGTGTGTGTGTTAATCAGTGCAGCAGTAGCCTCACTTTGATTGGCAGGTCTCATATGGGCAGGGGCAGATGAGTGCCAGCTTGGGTGGCTGCAATAAAGAGCTTAAAGAAACTGCTTGGGACTGGTCAACAGGTCATCACATGCCAAGTTGACTGCAGTGGGAGTACCCATAATAGCAGGTGGTTTATAAACATAAAATGTAAGGAAATATTTGAGGCTGAGCTAACTTGGCTGTAATTAAGGGTGGTTGCATTGACCAGTATGCAGGTCTGGACTGTATGTAATGTTTTTGTTGTATTTCATGTGCAAACAACTTTCAGAAGTCAGACATAATTTTTCTTCTTTTAACTGTAAACAAAATGAGGCTGAAATCTGAAATGGAAAAGTTATTATTTGATATATTTGTTAAACTGTTTTTGACTTCATTATTCAATCTTTTTAATTGAAAATGCATGTATGATATCCATAGTTTACCCAATGTTCATAACAATCTTGAACATAAGTGGAACATAATGAATAGTTCTGTTGGAAAATTCAGAAAATAGTTAAACCTAACTAAAGGGCTAGTTAAGTTGGAAAGTGTAATTATTCTGTCATTCTTTCTTTTAAAAAATGTTTATTATTAGTGTATGATACTTTTCTGTCCACTGCTAATTCATTTGTAAGACATTTCTTTGGGTATTTTAAGTTCAAGAGGAAAGAACCAAATGAAAAAGGATACATCAAGGAAGTTGACTTTGCTGATCTTTTGTTGGCTTATGCTGGACTACCTGACAAAAAGCGAGCCCGTATGCTAAAGAGGGTTCGAAAGGAATTCAAGAACAGTTCAGAGGTATTTTATTAAGATTATTTATATGTTGTCTTATGTTTGAGTATCAATGTGTGTAAAATGTGTACTTTAAATGTATGAGCAATTATGCACTAGCTCTTTTTTATTGTAAAATGCTTATTGTGAGAAGTTTACCTACTGTATTCATTTGCTATATGAATAGCTGTTGAATCATATACAAGTTCTTTGGCTCAAGTACAGTATAATGATTAATGTATTGAACTGATATCTGAAGGTGTTGGTTTTGAACTTTTAAAATTCTTTGGGTTTTGGTGATTATAAGAGTGACAGTCAATGGCACTATTTAGAATCATTTCTCTTCTTCTAGTTTACAGTTCAAACATCATTTTGCTCATGAATTATATGTGTAATTTATCAGTATCATTGTTTAAATGGCCTTACATGTATTAAGCAACATATTTTTTAGAAGGGGAACAAAAGTGAAGATCACTGGTGAAACCTCCGATAGGAGTGTAACATATTCACATGATGTATGTGACTTCCTCTGTACACTTTACTGAACTTTCACTTCTTGCTTTGCAGAACTTGTGCTTGGATGTGTTCCTTTTGTTTGTTTAAAGTTCAATGCTCATCTTTAGTATACTCATGAAGTAGTCTTCATTTATTTTACTTCTAGTTTCTATTTAGACTTTTTCTTGACATTTATTTAATCCCAATTCATTAAGTCACATTGTTTTCTATACTTTTGATTATTGGTTGACTCTTCCTCATTATGAAGTCTGATGTTTGTGTTATCACCTGGAGGGTCACACTTGTGACTAGCTCTATGTTTCAGGCTTCATGTGCAGGTGATCAGGTGGGAGACTTATCTGAGTTTATTTGCTGAGAGATTGAACATTACAGGAGTCCACCTCTGTCTCCAGACCTTGTCCCACTTCTTCCCAAACAAGCTGACTCTTTTCATCTCCTGATTTTGCTGTGCCTTCTCATGCTCCAACTGAAGAGTCAGTTAGGCCTAAAACGGTCTTTTGATTTCGTTTCTCAGGTATGTGACATTTTATTCCTTTCCTATAAATATATCTTCTCACTCCTGTTGGTTTATCCCCCTCCATAGATATTTAGATACATACTGATTAATTTACCTCATAATTAAGTGATGGGGATAGCATGCCTTGCTTTTATTGACTTCATGTCAGTTTACTTTTACATATCATCATGCAAACTCTTCTTTTCTAGACTAGCTGTTGTTAGGTTCCATTTTGTCTGTTTTAGATGTAGCTCCCAAATATCCTGTATGTCTGATTCTTCATGCACCAATTTTTCCACATGTATCTTACCCTCCCCACTATTTTACAGTTTCTCTCTATTATCTATCTTTTCTCTGAGGCTCTCCACAAAAATCCTGAGGGGTTTTCTGGGGACATCTGCTCACTTCTTTTTTCTACATTGGCTCATGTGTCTTCCTTGGCTCTGGCTTTATGTATGTAGTTTCTTTATTGTTGGGACCTTCTTTGAGATTTATATATGGCTCCATTTCTGAGGCAATATGTTTTTGACTCGGTCCCTGTGTTTATGAAATCATGAGTTGCATCACTATAAAAACAATGTACAAGCTCCAACTTTGTTGCCAGTTTGTCTCAATTGGAACCCAATATGACAACACCTGTTACCTTGTCGCATCCATCCTCTTCTTAACTTTTTCTTGTCCTTTCTTCTTGGAGTACCTTGTCCTTTTCTTTGACACATGTCATGTCACCAACAGAATTGGTGACTACTCATTTGGTTCTGGTCTGGTGGGATCTCAGCTTACCAGTTTTCTTCATCACTGGTTTCCTTTCATCAAGAATCATTGGGTTCTTCAAGTTTTGTTGACTACACATAGTATATTGGTTTCCATTATTTACACCATATCTTGGTTTCTTCTTCGGATTTACATCTTACTCCTGTGTTTGCTCTTCAGGCTGCATTGTGACTTTTGACTGGTTAAGCTTATGTTCATACTTTTCTTTTCATGGACCCTTGCTTCATGTATCCCACTGTATGGCAAATGGTGCCTGACCAATTTGAAATCCATGTTGTATAAAGCTATGTTCCAAAAGTTCAGTTGCAGGTGAATAATCTCACAATATAATTGCTTTATTAACTTGCCCATTCCAGACCATTCCACCTATGGAGTGCATTGGTAAAGCAGAAACGGACAGCTGCTCATCCCTGTTATGTCTTGTACTGAACAAGTCAGTATGGTCTTCTTTTTTAAAATAGGGTTTTTATGGTAACCCATTGCATTGTCAAAGGTGATCATATTCCTCTAAATGTTACCTCATTCCCACCCATCTTTCTTTGAGTGTAGTGTAGTAATCCTTACTACTTTTAAGTTCCAAGCTTCTGGGGTAGTCGACCATGGAGGCACCTTTCTGAATGGGTTCCACACAAAGTTGGCTATAATCATTCAGTGCAGAGAAGGGTAGTGGTGTTTTGTGGGTTTAGATGCTATCCTCTAATATGCAATATACTCTTACAAAGGTGTGTGACATCAAATTGCAGTTCACCCTTTCAATTGGAAGCATCATCTTAGCCCCACATGGATATATGCACACCATGGCTGGGTTTTGAATTAAGAGTAGAATCAGTTGACATAATTCCTCACACGTGTATAATTGTCTATGTTCCTCTCTCCATCATACTCTTTCTGTGTTGTGGGTTACAGTTGGAGGTAAGGGGATTGTTCCAGTTCTGCCCTTTTTTCTGTCTCTTGTTATCTCTTCTTTCAAAGTTGTTCTTGCTGTTTGGATGTTTAGGTCAGTTTTGCTAGATCAAAGTTAACACATGTCATAATAAGGAGTTGGGAGGGTTCTACATTTCGCTCGGTCTCTTGAACTTGAGATGAAGATGGTATAATCGTCACCCTACCTTCTGTGGATGTCAGTTCTCAACAGCATGAGTTTTGGATGTAGTTGACTGACCAAATACAGCTCATTGTGCTCTAACCACTCTACAACAAAGGGCATGTCCACTGTTTCACCTACTTTTATACTTTGTGGGAGTAAGTTACGTATATATTTTCATAGTTCTCTTCCTACTTGGATGTGATCTTCTCTTTTCCTGTTTTTATCTGCTACACATTTCATTTATGGGTGAAGAGTATATCTGGTCCAAAAGTAGTGCAATTCCCTTCTTTAGATCTGACTCTCTCTCTTTTCTGAGGGTATTCTTTGGATGGTTTTTTTTTTGGGGAGAGAGGTATTTTTTGTTATTTCCTGCCACCTAATCAATGTGGAATTCTAGCCAATCTTGTGAATGGAAAGAAGCCCTTTATGGGAAGTTATAGTTTTCCTTCATTGAAAACATATTTTCAATATGTACTTTGTGTTAGAGTTTGGTTTTAACTGTGTTCCATTTTATTTGTTTTGATTTTGCTTCTGTGAAAACAGTATATTTCTGAAATTTGATGTTTCACTGATGAAGACTAATGCTGTTTATAAAATTCATGAATTTATGACAAGAGCTATGCTGTTTTATAATAAAATTACATAATCCCCAAAAGTGACATCTGTTATTTGTTGTGTATTTAAAATAGTAGTTTATGACCATCTTGTATCTCAAGTTTGCACCTTAAATTATATAAAACCTGGTTTAGGGATAGATTTAGATAAATTGCATTGGACTAAATTATCTAACACTTGGTTTAACCAGATTTAGTGTATGACATTTAAATATGAAGGAAGTATTGTGTTCTATGTTGTATAGTTAAATAAAATATTATAAACATACTGTAGCTCTAATAAAATAAATGGTTTTCATATCTTTGTGCTATGAAACAGCTGTTGTATAGGGCTTAAAATATATATTTATATATAAGAATTGTAATAAAAATTTAACTGTTTAGTGTTTGTCTAATTTAGACTGTTTTACTCTAGGGCATTTCACTTCAAGACTATTTAAACTTCTTTCACTTTTTGAACAATATTAATGATGTAGACACTGCATTGACTTTTTATCATGTTGCTGGAGCATCAATTGAACAAGGTTAGTTGTAGAATAGTACTTGAAATCTGTTTGTTTGGATAACAAAAAGACTGAAAAGAAAGTGCACAAAATAAGATATTTTTTATTCCTTTTTTCACTACAGGTATAAACGTTATTAACTAATTATAACACTGATCAGGAGTGAGAATCAGAAGAGAAAGTTTATTAGTTTGACAGCTGAACCCTGCCTATTAAATAGTATTAGGTTGAGGAATAATTCGTGAGCGTTTTTAAATAATTTCATTCAAGCATTACATGCAAGACTATACAATACTTCAATGCATGAACACATTACACCCAAAACATTTATTATGATACTTTATTTCATGTAATACCTAGGTATATAGTATGCATTGTTTTAAACGAAATTGCAAGAAATTAAATGCGAAAAGCAGATGGTGTCGAAAATGCTCGATTTTTGTCTACTTGACATTCCATTTAATGAGCTGAAAATGAAAGCAAAAATTAAATACATATGAAAATCAAACACACCATCTATTAGAGCAAAAATTTATCTACCAAATGATATGAAATATTTTGCGAAAGCATTTCATTTATGAATATGTTTTTTTAACTTGAAAAAATGCTCACGAATTATTCCTCAACCCAATATTTTTATTTTTACTGTTGAAAAGAGGGCTTGTTAGAATTAAAACATTTAAATTTTTGATAAAAATAGTATGTATATATATCTTTTGAGCATATCTGTTCTATAACCTAATTGAGTTACTTGAATATTTTCTGGGAGTGTATAGGTAGTATTATCACATTAAGTTTTTTTTTATTCTTTCAGCTACCTTGAAGCATGTTGCTCGAACAGTAGCCCATGTTGATATTCGTGATCATGTCATCAATGTGGTCTTCTCCCTGTTTGATGAAAACAGTTAAGTAGAACTTGAGAATGGAATAAATGCTTCCAATTTAAAGTAATATTAAAGTAGATGGAAATAATAATAAGCATTATGTCAAAAAGACTAGAGATATTATTCAAATTTGAGTTAACATGATGCAAGTGAATGCTAACAATGTATGAACATTTTTAACCAAAAATTGAAAATTACAACAACATTAATCATTCTATTCGTTTTCAAAATATTTCTTTTGACATGTGAAGAAAAAGACCTAATGTTGTTTTCTCATAGAAAAAACAACACTAATTTTATTTTATTCGTTTTAAACATTGATACAATAGAAATTATTTCCTGTTTTGATTGTAATTAGTCCTCTAAGAACAATTTTAAGTTACAATTCATTATCTAAGGAGTTTTACAAGATCCCATTTTATTAGAAATCTATAATTTAGTTGCATCTAATCAAATTATTTGAATGCTTTTGTAATAATGTTTCACTTTAGAACTAGTTATTTTAATACCACCTATAAAAAAAAAAAAAAAAAAAAAACATTTTAAACATCTGTTGGTAGAGTAGGAGAAATAGGTAGTCAAAAGGTGTAAAGAAAAATTTTGTTGCTTATGTTTTCTTTGTTAATAAATCTAAACTTTTAATAAATGAAGTCAGATTTTTAAAATTTGCATACTTCTAAACATGGTTTTGTGATATTGGACAGTGGTTACAGTCCACTGGTCCACAGGCAGATTTCATCTAGTTTGCTAGATAGTTGAAAAAAAAATGACTTAAAATATAACTGTTATAGTAATTTGTTTTAAAATGCAATGTAAAAGTATTTTAAAATATTAACATTGTACGATGCAGTTTGTGAAAAATTGTGGTAAGAATTAGCTAATCCTGAGAAGAAACTTTAACTACTGATATAGGGAACACAAATCATATGAACTCAGTTTTTACGCATTACTTTTATATTGGCTGCCAAAAGCATAAACTTGTTCATTCAAAACAGTGGTATTATTAGTTTTTTTTTATAGATTAAAACTGGTGTGGTGTAATGGTTAGAAATTATAATTTTTGGCTATGCCCATCATAGAACCACCATGTTTGTTACTTTACAACTGCTGAGATTCTTGGGGTTCTTGCCCTGTTACTTTAAAAACATAATAAATGTTTTCTGCACTTGGGGATCTTAGGTGTATATGTGTTATAAGAGTAGTGGTTAAATTCCACTATTCTGTCAAAAGTTGGCAGTGGATGTTCTCATGCATTTGCTTTCCATCTGGTTTGTCACTTCAAAATTATAAATGACTAGTGCAGATAATACCTGAGTAGCTTTACACAAAATTCAACAAAAATATTTTTAACTTTTTTTAATCAAATAGTTTAACACTTATTTGAAACACACAAAATAGTGTTTAATTGCTAACATCTTTTTATAGTAACTACCATTTAATGTATAAGGAAGTCAAAGTCTGAGGAGACTAGTATTTATTCTAGTTTTTAATACATTTAATATTTATGTCAAAGGTACACTATTTTAAGCAGGTATAAATTTGTAATATTTGTGTGTGATTACAAAATGTTGGTGTCAGTTTTTACAAATATATATGTAAGATTACAGACATGATGTTGGTTCTTCAGGATGAGCTGATATCCTTGCTTTGTACATATTATGATTTGTAGAGCTCATTAACTTTAAAAAATCTATTCAAGTTGAGACAAACAACTCAAAGTAAAAACTTTATATTCATTTGGATTGTAGACTTTTGCACATTTAATTTAATGTATGTTATGTGCATGTTAAGAATTAATTAGAGAAAGAAACAGTAAAACGAGATCTATTAATAACGATTTTTTCATATATACATTGCAACATATAAAATTGTGAAACATAAAAGTGTGCCCTACTCTGTAATAAAAAATAACAGTTGTCGATAGTTATTTACCTACTTGCTTGTGGAATGTATACATTCAGGCTGGATTTAACATTAAATACCTGGTCAGCTACAAAATATAGGGTCAGACTGGCTATTCATATGGATATTATACATCAAGCAAAATCAAATAGGGCCCAATCAGTTTTTGCTGATTGTTAAATCTGCCTTTTTGTGCATTAGCCTGTAATTATATAGTGTGATTATGTAAGATTAGGTTAAGAAAATGTGGATGATATTGTTTAATAAACTGCTAAAAATGTGTTTCATACTAGTTTTTGTTGTCAACATAGGCTATGAACTATCTTAAAGACTGGGAACTGAATTTTTCCAAAGGAACACATTGTGTTTCAATTAAATCTTGTAGTTCTTATGACTTATAACCTGCTCCCCACGAGTACAGTGGTAAGTCTACGGATTTACAACACTAAAATCAGGAGTTCAGTTCCCATTGGTGGACTCAGCAGATAGCTCGATATGGATTTGCTCTAAGAAAAAACACAAACACATTTATAATCAATAGTATTTTTGTGTGTCTACACATATAATTGCTGACATGAAATCTTTTCTCTAAATTTTGAATTCATTATTTATGGTTCTTGTACTTTATTTTATGAATTTTCAACATAGGTGATTTTTAATTTTGAAAAAAGCTGTTTTACTACAATTTTGGATGAAACAGAAGACAATTGTTTTATTTTCATGTAAGATTACTTTTAAGTTTTACTTATTTTCAGTGGATGGACAGCTGAGTAACAGAGAGTTTGTGTCTGTGATGAAGGAGCGTCTTTATCGTGGTCTTGAAAAGCCCAAAGATACTGGCTTTTTCAAGTTGATAAACTCTGTGATGAAGTGTGCTCGTCTGAAGAAACCTGTTCTGTTAGATGTGTAGCCATGTTCTAGTCAATTGATGTCATTAATTGAAAAAAGAAGTAACTGCTGGAAGTGCAAATTTTTGTACATTTAGGTAGATTTTGCTTTCTTTAAACTTTTGTCTTTTTTTGTGTTGTATGGATTAAATAGCAACTGAAAGTGTATAATGCATGATAACTTTTACGTTGACAAAACTTTAAAATCTTTGGAACATTTCTGTATATAACCTTAAATATTTTAAATAAAAAGTGAGAAATAATTATGAGATCCTGTTTGGGGGAATCTCTTCAATACAAAACAACTTACTGAAATGGGTAATTTTTACTCATTACAATTTGCTTACCTTATGATTATGTCACAAGTTGTTTATCATGGTGCCTTGTGAGATCAGTGGGGAAGTTGCACAGCAGTATTATTTTCTTAATAAATAAAATGAAATAGTAAGGATAAACAGTCATGTATAAAACCATTATTGTGTGCAATTTTGTTTTGTAAATTTAGAAAGACATTAGGGTATTAGTTATTATAAGATATTGAACGATGAAAAACATAGGGACTATGTACAGAACTTATTAACAATAAAGTGCTTAAAGCAAAATCAAAATGGATGTATATGATGCAGTGGGTTTCTTAAATGTCAGAAGATGTGTGATTGGAAAAAAATCCTTCTACATTTCTGTGAGCATGGATGAAAGAATGGCTATAAACTGTGATCTATTATAATGAAAGAATTAAAACTAGAGTTCAAGATCTCAGTTATGCTGTGCACTCAAGTTACTTCTGTTTGATACCAAATAAAACAACAGAATCAACAAAAGAATACTTGACAATACATCAAGTAGATATAGACTTATCTATATTTGTGATGAGATTCTTTGTGATGCCACAAAAAGATTTAAATGTAAAGATTCAGTGCTGTTTATGAATGTTAGTATATTTTTAAGGTATTAATGTTTTCGTAATGTAATTTTCATTGTATTAAAGTTTGAAAATACTCCACAGATTTTATTCACATGTGAATTTCAATGGGTTTTTTTTCATTGCTCTGTTTTCTACTCAGTTATTAAATAGTGAATGATATGTATTTTAAAACCACTTGAGTAGTATAATTAATGTAAGCAAAACAGATAGGTCCAAGTTAATTAGTTTTGATTTGGAAGCTAAACATTTTCTGATAAATTAGTCAGAAAATATATTTTGCTTTATAATCATTTACTGCAAAATATTTTAAGTGAGTAGAGAACTCCATCTAAACAGTTAAAAGAGGGAGAAGTCTGTTATATAATTTAACCTAGAAATAATAATGTAAGTATTACAGTTTCTTTACTTATCTTCACATATGTGCAGTCTATTTGACCTCCTTTGTAACCACCATGTAGCCATGAAACTACATATTTTAACTCTGTCTGTACTTAATGTATCTTCATAAAAGTTGGTAACTTTTAAGTAAACATTACGAGTCTGTTGTAAATGTAAAAGTCAAATTTAAAAAAAAAAGTTTACAAAACATTTGTCTGTGAACTTACAAAGCCTTTACTGAGCCAGTCTGAGTAAAAGGTGATCTTCATGCCAAAAATAGTCTTTTTCATATTGCAGTTTTTATTTTCATAACATCTAGAACCTCCTTAATGAATATAAAGTTTTTTGTAAAACTTTATACTTTACCTCTTCTTTTCTTAACACAGTCTATAGTAAAATTATCAATATATAGTGAAATTAAAAGTTTAAAATATGAAATAAAATCAAAAATACTTTTTTCTTCTAGGAAGACTGCAGATTGTAACAAAGGATTATACTTATTCTAACAGCTTTAATTTCAAGCCTTTATCATCTACTTCATTTACTTTTATGATTTATGCTTTTATTGTACCATTAACCTCTCCCAGTACATGAAATACAATAAATTTTCAATGGGAGAACTTAGGGTAAACAGGTGGATCAGATCACATCCTGTAACTTCAAATTGTGTGCTTTCAGTAGGTGAGTGATGACAATAATTTTTTTTAAATTTAAGTTTAGTTATGTAATCTCATTTATAATTTTTACAGTTTAGTTACTTTATTAAAATATATAACAATAAATGAAAAAAAATTATTATATTTATAAAAACAAATGTTTATCATATATTAGCTATTCTCATTCAGTGCTGTCCCTATATGCAAAATATTTTTCATGCTTCCCACAAGCTTTGTCTTCCCTTCATTGGAAATAACTCTTTCAAATGTGTCTCATGCAAATTATCATGTGACAAATCTCCACTAATGAGAGTGCCACACACATTCATTACACATATGACTCCCTCTATTCAATTCTACCAGACTATCACTACTTGTTTGTCAGTACTCATGTTTGGTGATTAAATTGTGCATTAAGCTACTGTGTTTTTATAGCCTAAATAGTTGCACTAAAGTGGTCTTCATTATTAGTCATTTTTGATTATGCAGGTGATGCCTTTATATTCAAATATTCAATTAATTTTCCAGTCTTTTTTTTTCTTGAGAAAAAAACAAAAACAAAACTGAACCTATTATTTGATAGATTGTTTAGGCAGAGTATTCATGATGAAACTTTGTAGAATGGATGGTAACTGCCTGTTGTGGAGACACAACATGCTCTCCACAATCCACCAGGACACTATAAAAGACCGCCAGCACCTACACACACTGCTTTGAAGACAAAAGGCAGAAAACTTTTGAAATGTCATCTTCTACACTTGTGTCTCCACAACAGGCAGTTGCCATCCATTCTACAAAGTTTCATCATAAACTGAACCTGTTTGGTCTGATGAAGATTTTTATAGCTTTTTTTTTTCTACCATTGGATTTTGCCATGTTTTCCTATGCCACACTTGCAGAATTAGCTAGGTTTGATAGGACATTTTTAGACATGATTTCTCGAGTATGTGAGGATTTATTCATTTCCTTGATTTCCTGTGATCCTCTTTCTCCTTTGTTGCATGACATTTCTTTTCCTTATTTAGTTTTCACACTTTCTGTGGATACTAGATCTTATGCTAAGCAGTTCGCTTCCTAATTGGTTAAGGGTGCCATCGTGCCTTGCCCTTCCACAGGCTATGAATCAGTTTGCTTTGGTACACCATCAAGCTGACTGTCCAGTTTTACACTTTTAGTAGTTGGGGTCTATTTTGCCAGTCTGTGGGAACTTCCTGATTTTCTGGTACATATAACCCATACCCAGTTTTCATACCTTCCTCTTACCTTTACTTAACTTTTACTGTATTTATCTACCATAGCCTTTCCAAGGCTATGCACCAAAATCTTTATGGTTGATTGAGGATCTTGTGAGTCACAAATTAGCCTTGTCACATGTTCATTTGCTGTCCGCTTATTTCAGGGAATTACATATAGCCCGTTTTCTTTGGTTGTATGTATTTGACCATGTTTCCAACACTTTTGACTCATGTGGAATCCTTGTGTCAACACTACCCTTTTTATTTGGTGCCTTGTTTGTCACGGTAGGAATTGCAACAAGACTTAATTCCTGTTTCCCTCCTAGTTCTTCTCAACCCTTACTTGTTCATTTTTAAGATATTTATTATCATTTGTTTTCTTTGACATATGTTGGCATGATGCCAACTATTCTGGTAACTAGCAGTGGGTTCCAATTTGGTGAGAACTTGATTGTGCAAATATCTTCCCCTTTTGTGATCTTTTGTCAGTGGATTATTCAGGTTCCATCAGATAAATTTGTCCTACAGTTCCTTTCACCACCTCTTTTGTTGCATGCACCCATTACCTTACCAGCCAGCATCATTCAGAGGCAGTTTAAGACCTTCTGTCTCAACAGATCATGAAAACTGTAAATCATCTTTCTCCTGGTTTTTATTCCCAGCTGCTTATTGACTCTAAGAAAACTGGAGACTCTCTGTCTGTTATAGATTTGTCCCACTTCAATCAGCTTTTCAGTCTACCCCATTTTACTGTGGAATTGTTTCTCATCCTCAGGTGGGTTTTTTTATCCAGGTGTGTGGATAACCAAAATGGACATTTTAGTTGTTTACGTATGTATTCTGATATCTCGGTAGTAGTCACAATTATATCTTTGGCTTGTCCATCAAAGGGTGAGTTATCAGTTTCTTGCACTACCTATTGGACGTCTTCAGCCCTTTATGATTTTTACCAGGTGGTTTAAACTTCTGCTCATCATCTACATGCTCTTGGAATGTGTTTTCATTCTTAATGAATGACTGGCTACTGTTAGCTTGTTCTGAACAGGAATCTACCTATCATACTCTTCCACTGTTCCAGGAGGTAGCTGGATAATCAAATTGGAGAAGGATTTTAGTCAACCTACCTAATATCTGATACATTTGGGTGCTTTTTCAACATTCATTTCATTTGGGCCAAACTTTTTCCTCTTTTATTTCACTTTATGGAGTTTTCAGTTCACCACTTTCTTACTGCTCTTTCTATTGCAGTTCATGAGATTCTATTTCTTTTGGAGATATAGTCTTCCATGGCTGCATTTATCCCCTTAGGTCATGCTCATGTGCAAGCTGTTCATTGGGCTCTTTGCAACCAGTGAGATCTTGTGCAGTATTCTTTGGTGGCTGATATTAACCTTCCTTTTACTGTAGTTGATAATCTGTGTTGGTGATTGAACAGGACCTACATGTTGGCAGGTGTCCTTCCTCCATGTCTGGATTTACATGTTTTCGTGGATATTTTCCTCCAGGAAGGTGGGGCATGGATTGATCAACAGGAGGATTTGGACTATTAGTGTGTGGCTGAGAAGCCTCATCTCAACACTTTGGAGCTTCAAACTGTATCTTGGGACTTGGATCATTTCCTCCATCTGGTTAGACATCATCTAATTATGATTCATTCTGAGATTTTCATAATGGTTGCTCATCTCAGTCACCAAGGTGCCACCTGTTTTGATCTCTGTATTTTCATATAATGAATCTTCTTTTCTGGGCCCACACACAATATATCCATATTATTGCATGTTATGTTCCAGATGCTCTCAGTTTTGCTTTGGATCATCTTTCCTGTCCATATAAAATCTATTTGATGGAGTAGTCTATTGATCCTCTTGTTTTCCAGTGGCTTTGCCTTTACTGGTGTACTCCTCATATTGGTGCCTTTATCGTATCCCTAAACCACAAACTAATTCTCTTTTGGTCTCTGGTCCCTCATTCTCATGTGCTAGCTGTCAATACTTTGTCAGGATTGAACCAATGAATACCTATATGTTTATTTTCCCATTTGCTTTCTTCACAAGGTGATTTTGATCATCAACTACACTCTGTATCAAGTCCTGATTGCTCCTTACTAGCTGGCTTAACAGTTGTTTTCTGACTTATCAGCTACACCTTACCCTTTCACTATCTTTTATTCTTGTCTTTCTTTCTTATTTGGCAACCTTGGTCATCAGTGCTTCTTCCTCTATTCCTGTCCTCCATTTTCACACTAGGTTTTTTATCTGGATCTTGGTGAGGAAATGAGGCTTTTCCTGATGTGTAGCTTTGTTTTTGGCCCTTTTACATTTGTCTTTTCTCCATAGAAGCTTATCAGCATAAATGAAGTGTTTTCTGCAATTTATCTTTGGGCCAGTGGTTGTTATCTGAGTGGCTCACTGTTGTTCATGTTGCTGAGTTTCTTACTTGGGTTTTCAATTGGGGATCCTCTGTCTTCTTGATTTTTGATTATTGGGAGGCTTTGTCCCACACCTTTCCTTTTTCCAGATACCATAGGGTGTAAACCTTTCCTACACTTTCCATGTTGATATGTTTCTTCCAGATTTGTTGTTTTCCTTGGCAGACTGCTTTTCCAGACTGGGATGTTAATGTGATTCTCTACTGCCTTGTTTTGCATCCATTTAAACCACTTACCACTTGTTTCTCTTTTTACCTTTCCCTAAGATATTTCTCCTTCTATTAGCCTGTGGACATCAGTGGTATGATTTATTTGCTTTCAATGTTTTATGTACTCTTTACCTTCCTATATTTCTTCTCTTTTAGCTGGATCATTCTTTCCTCCCCAAAACTTTGGAGGCTATGGAGTGTAGCTTCTCCTTTTTTGCTGATTTTCCATTCATCCATTTCCCACCATTATCATTGGCCTAATATAGATAAACTTCTGTGTTCTGTACATACTCTTTAATGTTATACTGCTTCCATGCCTTCCATCTATGGGGCTCATTTCTGTCATTTATTCCCTGGCAGCCATCCTGTGTTCGTAATATTTCTCCTTCTACTTTCAACAGTTGATCTTAGCTTTTGATTCATTTGGTTTATTCCTCTTTATCATCTTCCTCCCATATGTTGTTCCAGGTGTCTTCTCATTAAATCACTTTTTCTTTGGCATCTTACCTTTGTTATCTGCTGGAAGAACTTGTTCATTTGGGAATGTGGTCTACTACTAATGTGTTCATCTCTCACAGTCTGCATAGGATTGCTGTTTCTTCCTCTCCATGCTGTTGTTTTCTATCTGTAGCCATTCTTCAGACTTCTTTGTAACTTTGAGTGGGTAAGTTATTCTTCTTTAATTTTTTCAGGGATCTTATATTTCTTTTCATGATAATTACTGACTCTTTGGATCCCATTCTGTGGCAAGTGGTGCCCAATCAGGTATTCTTTTACTTTTAAAATTTGCACTGTTCAGCTTTGTTGACTTGCTTATTATGTTCCATGGTAACTCAATGCACTCAATACTTTATCCATGTAGTCCATGTGTAGTATGGCCTTCTATTGAATAAATCGTTCTGGTGTGCTTTTAAAAATAGGGTTTTGTGGTCACCCATTATACACTGTAAGTTTTTGATGTTTCTTTGGATTCTCCACTGCATTTCACCCCCTTTTTTATTTCTAGTGGAGTCACAGAGTCTTTACCACTTTGCAAGCTGCTGGGGATGTGGACTGTAGAGGCATTTTCCTGAATGGTTTAATGATGTAAAAAGTTGATACAGAAATAACATTCAGTTCACATCAGGATGGTGGTATTCTGCTGGAATGGATAACGTTTTATCTTCTATTATAAGGCATATGAAAACCAAAAGAATGCGACATCAAACTGCAGTTCACCCCTTAGATTGAGATCCCTCAACCTATCCCCACATGGGTATCACTTCCCAGTGGTCAGGTTTTGAATTTAGAGTATAATCGATCAACATAAGCCCTCACATATGTATTATGGATGTCTGTCTTCCTCTCTGTTATATTTCATCTGTGTTGGGAGTCACAGTGGAGTTACTTGGAACTGTTACTGTTCTTTCCCTTCTGCTCTCCCTTGATGTATCTTATTCTGAGCCTTGGTTGGTTCCATTCAATTTCATTTTGGGGGAATTGATTTCTCTATGGTAGACATTTTTTTGATACCAGATGTCCAGTTTCTGGATCAGTATATCATTTTCTATTTTTAGCATGTTGTGTTTTCTGGAGTCATAAGGGTTTGAGATTCCTTCCAGTCTCTTGAACTTGAGGTGAAGACAATATAATCCACATCATACCCCTGAGTGGATGTTGGTTCCCAACAGTAGGGGTTTTTGAGATAGTTGTTCTGCCAAGCGTGGTCCTCTCATTGTTGGAAGGTTGTTGCATGATAATGTGCATCACAGACATATTGGAATGAGTAATTTCCAATGCAATGGAGGGGAGGCAGAAAGCTTGTGGTATGTGTAAAACATATGTTTCGCTTATAGAAGATAAATGATTGATTTACATTCATGATGATTCTGAACACAATGAAGCCTATGACAGTGA
The DNA here is from genome assembly GCF_004210375.1 of Tachypleus tridentatus. NCBI lineage: Eukaryota > Metazoa > Arthropoda > Merostomata > Xiphosura > Limulidae > Tachypleus > Tachypleus tridentatus. The sequence continues at coordinate 69,967,357 of NC_134830.1, forward strand.
GATAGCATGCTGAGCTAGAATAGCTATTTATGTGAGTAGAGGTAAGTCCCTATTGGAAATAAATTTTCAGTATAGGAAAATTATAACTTTAGTAGTTGAGCCTTGGATGCCATAAATTGTAACACTACTTTATCTCACTGTGTTGGTTGTTCAAAATATATTTCATGTAACTTTAAATATTCATTTTAGAACACAAAAAATATATCAAGCACTGGAATACAATGTTCTGAAACTACTATAGGTTACCTGATTTTCTAAGTAACTATAAATAGGTTAAAAAATTGTATTATTGGTCAAAGCAATGACTTTACACACTAGAAGTCAAGCTTTTCTTGTGAGGTGTCATTTATGACCATCAATAATAAACAGACAATCCATTAACTTTACATATTTCAGAATATGGCCTTTTTGTTGATTATAAACATGTCTGTTACAGAATTATGCATGAGTAAATGTTTTCAAATGAATGTAGAGATGGGAATGGCTTTTCTGGTGGGATTTCATAGTTTACTGTTACCTCAGCATATCAAGAAGATAAAAATTCTACTATTTTTATGCTTCTTTGGCAATATGTTTGTTTTGTGTTTCTCTCTACTATCTCCCTTTTTTTCTGAGGCTCTTCACCAAAATCCTGAGGGTTTTTCTGGGGACATCTGCTCCCTTCTTTCCTATGCATTGACTTGCGTCTTCTTTGGCTCTGGTTTTACGTACATAGTTTCCTTGTTGTTGGGACCTTCTTGGTTGTGATGTGATCTTGATTTACCTTTATTACCATCATCTTATCTTTGAGACTTATGTTACCTCAGCATATCGAGAAGATAAAAGTTTCACTAATTTTATGCACCCTTGCAATATGTTTATTATGTGTTTCTAATTTGTTTGTAACTGCAGATGCTGTATTGTTAAAATTTGATGCGAGGGACATGTCACATGATAGTGAAGATTTTGAACATTTTAAAGTATTTCACTTTGAAATTAAAGAATTGAAATTTAGAAAATGTTACATATGAATTATAAATTTCATTTTAATGTCAAGATTAATGGTATACATTGATAATGAACTTTAATTAAATTTGAATATAACCTCTTTCTTTGTGAACCTGACGATGACCGAAGAAGGTCGAAACGTTGTTTGTTCCTCTACGTAAAAAATTTTCTCAACCCAAACGAGCCATTTTTGCATATGTATTTTTCTCTACAACTGGGTTTTCTCAACATCACTGATTAAAAAGGTTCGTGTCATGCAGAGTTTGACCAATTTGTATACATAGCATTAACTGACCACTAAAATATTTGAAAAAGAAAAAAGTAATTAACACAACTGAAAAATATAAAACCAAATGTTAGGTTGTGAAATAGAAATGCTTCAAAGAAAATTTTTTGATATGATGTTAGTTACATTACTGTATTCATTATGTCAAAGTTTGCTTGAATGTATAATAGTAATTTTTTTAACATTTTCAGGCATAGTACAACTAGAATTCTAGTGAGTAATATATTGCAAGGACTCTTGGTTAATATGAAAGAAATTGTGAAATTTTATGAGATACCTGATGTTGGTAGATTACAACAATTGCTTTAAATGAGCATGAAACTTACCAAATATAGAACAATATGAGATACACCTTCTTTGCTTAGAAATGGAAATAAATTCTTACTGCAGAAAATTCCTAGCTGTGATGATATTAGATATTAAAATGGATTTTGTTCTTATAATACACTATTACATTTTATAGAAATAATTATGGAACCACAGGCATATAATTTGAATTACTGTAATTTTGATAACTTATACAAATAGTTTGATTGTAAATGTGGACACAAAAAAAAGCTACACTTGGCTACTTTTTTTTACCTTAATTAAGTTAAAATGGAGCATTAGCTATTAAATACTTGATTAAATGATTAAAAATCAGAGACAAGCAGATGGCTAGGATGTTTTTACCAAGGATTAATTTCAAGTGTGGTGTGCTTAATACTAGATTTTTAGTTACTCAAGTCAAAAGTTAAGGAATACACATCATAATGTTTTAAAGGGCTTTGTGAAAATGTATAGGTTGTAAGTGATTGTACTGAAGTACAAATTGAATTCAGATTTTTAAGATTAAGGTATGACATTTTAAAATTTTAAAAAAGTTAATACTCTCAACAGTCTCATTAGAATAAACTTGTCAAGCATGCCAAAGTTTGCATTATATTCTCTGAAAGTAATTTTAGTGATAACCATTTATTCTTTGATGGTTAATTTTTGAAAAGTTAACTGTATATTTCAGTTGCCATTATGTCAAACTTATCAGGGTTAAATAGAGAGTTAACTTACTGTCTTGTAATGTGTTTATTGTGGCAATTTATTTTGTGATTTGATGTTTATTTAAATTAAATAAACATAGTGTGTTTATTTGTAATCATAATATTTGAAAGAAACATAGAGTTGTATCCAGATATGAAAGTGATCTATTTATGTTAATTTTTCTTATAATTTTTGGCAGATAATCTTAACATACATCAAATATGAAAACAGGTATAAAATCAAGCATACAAGAACAAATCAGTTGTGAAAAAGTATATGTAGAAACTTATGACAATTATGAAGTACTAGAACATTTGGTTTTAATGCCTACCAAAACATTAAAATATACACATGTAGCAGAAACATTAATCTCAGAAGTATAGATCATTAAGTCACTTGTTCTGTTTGTTATAGCCTTTTGTATGTATACTTGATACAAACATTTATGCTTTTAATTTAGGGCCATTAAGTCCTGATTTTAATGGAAGTGCTGACATAGTGTGTTTACAGGTTATTGTATCCTCAGGAAACATATTTCTACATAACTACAAACATTTCATTTCAGCTAGGCCATTAGAATCCTGTTCAAATTCATGTAACACCAGTCTCTAAGGGCATGTTGCTAGTTCACTATTGCTTGAGTCAATTATAACTACCTTTAACTGTCACTAGGGGTTAATGAAATAGTTTTGTAACAAATCTATACATTCATATTTACTTGACTCTGATAGCTGTTTCTACATACTGTTGTCATGAAATACTTTTGAAAATGTTTTTTGTTTCATTTTAAATACTGAATTTAGAGGCAATATTAAGTTTTCTTAGTATTAAACTAGTTCTTAAATTTTGTTATTTTTAGGAATGTTGAAATAACAATTATAGTAATACAAGACTCAAAACAGTAAAGAAGATATACAATCACTATTTTTTTTATTGAAACTATTTCTTTAGAAGTGAAGAATTAGCTATCTCTACTTTCTTCACTTGTAATGTCTGCTTGAATTTAGGGTTTAAATTAATACAATTGTGTATTTTTCTTATTTTCTTAGATCTGATTTTAATATGTCAAATTTATTTCACTGACATCAAAACTTCCATGACATCAAAAATAACCATACATAATAAAATGGAAGCTTTCAAAACTATTATTTGTCTAAGTATAATGTTTCTTTATTAGCACTAAGTTTTTGAGTGGAATGGTTAAACTTCTGCATTACTATTACTACCCTCCCCCCCCCTCAAATCAAAAACAACAAACGAATGTAAAGACACATCCATATTAATGTTATTTTAGCTCATTCATTCACTTACAAGCACTGTCTGATAAAGTGATTCAGTTTCTGCTTTAAAACATAATTCAGTTTGATCTTCGGTACTAATTTACATAGCCTACCATGACACAACACAAGCTTTTGATGCAAATAGTGATGAACTAAGTCCTGTACAAAATGATCACTGCTCCAGATCCTGGGGAAGTTATTTTTAGTTATTGATCATGGCAAAATTTCATCCATTACACAACCAGTAAATAATGATGTTTTGTAGTGGTTTATATAATTCTGCAAGTTACTGTTGTCACACAATTATTTTATTGATATGCAGGAATGTGCACTGTAACATTTATTACTGTATTATTACTTTGTTATTGTATTAAACTCTGTAATGGAAGAATGGAGAGCTAGCATACTATCTTGTAATGTGCTTATTGTGGCAGTTCCTTTTGTTATTTGATGGATTGTTTTTATAGTGTAATCAGTATCTTCTATTTTGAAGCATAGCATTTGATTATTTCTTGTTTTTAATTCAAGATATAAGATAAAGTGTAACATACTGCTTTGGGTTTGGTCACTAACTCAAGTGTGCACATAAATCTTTCTTTTATGGATTTGACTTTGGATTTAGTCATGCATTCATGTTATGATTCTATGAATATTTCACTGTTTAACAGTGTTTTTTGTGTGTTCTTTTGCAAACTAAACGTGTTAATGTTGGTAATATATACATATGCTGTAACAAGGGTTTGAAACTTAAGTTGTAAGGTAATTTAATTTATTAGTGATATTTGGTGGATTGTTTTTATAGTACAATCATTATCTTCTGTTTTGAAGTATAGCATTTGATTGTTTCTTGTATTTAGATCCAAGACCTAAAAATATAACATTCAATTTTGGGTTTGGTTAATGACTGAAGTGTGTATATAAATTTTTATTGATACAACTTTGAGTTTAGTCATGCATTCATATTATGTTTGGTTTTCCAAACTATAAGCATGTTCATATCAGCTGTTAATATATATATATAGTGTAATAGTGGTTTGGAAATTAAACTTTAGGTATAAATTTCCATTATTTTATTATAATTCTGTATCTCAAGCCCTTGTGTCTTATGCTGGTTAGTGTGGTAAAATCATAAGTCTTACATAGTGTTTATTAATTTTAAAAAATCCAGTAAAAATGTGTGAAGTTTTATTATAGCTGTGATGCCTTGAAAATGAAATCATCATTCAGTTTAATGGTTAATGTACATTGGTTAGGGATGTAACTCTTGAAATCGTTAGCTTCTTAAATAACCTATTAAAAACGTATACTTATTGCTGTTATGATGGTTAATAATGAAAAGTGTCGTTAGTGTTTGATCAAATGATGTAAAAATACCAAATAAAGGAAATCAATTCTTAATGCAATATGTTATATTTTAAGTTATTTTGTTAATAAAACACGAACAATAAGTAAAGCATCCCTGAGTAATATTGTGAATTTCAAGGGTAAAAGTTGTATGAAAGTTTCACTAAAACATATTCTGGTTATCTAGGTAAAATGCTATTTTTTGGTTACTTGGTATGCTTCTAAAAGGCATGTTATATGTTGTTAATTAAGCGTGTTTTAAAAATTGTGTAGTGTTTGAAACCTATTATAAACATGCTTATTTAATTGTGATTAGCACTTCTAGTAAGAATGAAGAAAGAAATAGAAGTATGGAAGAAAAAACGTTTGTTTTATGTGTTACATAAAACGTGCTTCTGACATTTACTTTAAATACGAAACTATAAAAAAAAAAATTATGTCCCAATCGTAACTGATTTATACCGATGATTAGTAAGAAACTGGAGGCTTAGTGGTAGAGTTACAAGTTGTCCAAGAATAATACCAGAAAAATTAAAAGGGCACTTATCTGTTTGTCGGTGAACGAACGGTAAAATGAAAGTTTCGAATCTCTGCAGTGAACAGAGTGCAAACAGATCGTTATGTAGCTCTCAATTTGGAAGACAACAACTTTTATTTGTTAGAAATTGTTTTAGATTTAAAAACAGGTGAAAGATTTATCGACTGATTTTTGTGCAGTAATTTAATATTGAGGGTCTTTTATAACACGCTATCACAAAATAATTTTCAAAAATATAATCTCTTGGACAAGATATAATGGAAAACCGTCGATATTTTACTGAATTTTCAGATACAAGGTGAGTTGATATGGAGTAATCTACATAAAGATCTGAGATTGTCATTCTGCACTGAGCCAAACTTGTTTTTAGATTGAGTTCGAGGATGTAATGATAATAAACTGGGAACTGGGGGTAGAGGAAAGGGAGCACCTGCTCCGTTGTAATAATTTTTAAGCAACAAGTTATGTGAAACATAACTAAACAATTTTATTGCTGTGGCAGTATTTTTAAAGCCAAAGAAATATCATAGATAGTAGCATTATATTTGGTTGGTTTAACCGCGAATAATAATAAATCAATGTTGATCATATTTCATCCTTCTGAAACAAAACATTATTAATTTGTGGTCATTCTTAAATTCAAGCTGCTGTTAACTGTGTTATGAGTCGTGTATAATGTATTTTTTTCAATAATTTGAGTAACACAATTCGAGGTTATTTATAAAATGTGTTCTATGTTGATTATTTTTGTTTTTAAAGAATCTCGATGATGGTATCATTTAAAAATAATTATACGTATTGTAACTACTTAAACTTATTTATTTGTTATAATATTTGCAAAAGTACTGTTTTTCCCGATAAATAAAGCATAACGTGTGTGTGTGTCATCTTCTTGGTTGTATTTTAAATATGGCGGTATTAGTGCGTGTTTTTTTTCTTATAGCAAAGCCACATTGAACTATCTGCTTTGTCTACCGAGGAAAATTGAACCTCTGATTTTAACATTGCAAATCCGAAGACTTACCGCTATACCACCGGAGGATTGCGATATTAGTATAATAAATGATCCTTGGACAACATAACTGAATAGTATGTAATGTTATGACTAATAATTTTTCGTCCCTCCTCCGATGAAAAAAATACTATGGCTCTGTATGTTTGGTACAGCAGCATATTTCACACCGATACTCGTTTATAATTTATTGTTAGTATATATAATTCACTCACTAGTGTCGCGCTTATTTATAACAACAATAATAAAAGTGTAGCCGGTTTCATCTGGTAGACTCAACATAATCCTTTACAGAGATTTTCAATCGAGTAGAAGCAACATAATTCTTTGCAGCGGGTTTCCATCGAGTAGAAGCAAAAAGTCTCTGATCATTAAGAAGGCATCACCAAATTATTAGGTTTGTAATTTCTCAGCGGGTGGTTGAAATGTTATTTATTGGGCTAACGATTGTATCCTCGAACTAACAGTAATAATAATTATCAGGCTATAATTGCAGGTACACTCGGGAAATGAATAAACAAATATTTAAGTAACATACCAGGTTGATATTTTGTTTGTTGGTATTCTGTAGAACCCAGACGACACATAGAGCGAGCTGCACAAATGGATATGATAGGACTGAGCAAAGCAAGGTCAGAGACAAATATTTAATCACGAAGCTACACAAAGGACTTTTTTTTTTTTTTTGCTTTACCAACCGCTGGTACCGAAACGAGATTTTTAGCATTATAAAATATTATACCTGGTGCCTAGCCATCGGGGTGGGGTTCGAATTCAAGTGAAATAAGGGGTGATTAAAGTTGGCTATCCTTCATAAAATTTGTTGGGTGTTTTCATTTAACAGAAGTTTAATTGTTTATAATTAGGAAGAAATCTACACATTGGACTGTCTTTGACCACCAAGGATATCAAAATCAGGTTTCTAACGTTGAAAGTCTGCAGACATACCGCTGCCAGTTGGGGACTTTAATATATCTAAATTTACTTCTGTCAACTGAGACAGGAAAAGCAAGTATCTACCTCACAGTGTTGTCTTTTTTGTCGTATGTCATCCGATTTTTAAGCATTTAAATAGAGTCTCTATGTCAGGACGGCTGCTCTGGGTATTAACACTTTTACCAATAAAATATTTTCTCTGTTTTATTGCTATTTGTTAAGTAAAAGTGTTAATATCTATACAAGCCGTACCGAGATACATTTTTACTTCAAGTGGGTTTCTCGTCATCAAGAAGAGCCTCTATTTCATCATTAGTAGTTTAAACTAAAATAGCTGTTGGTTTGTTATCTGTATTGTACCTATGAAGGATTATATAAAAAAAATGTAACGTTCTAAGTCCCAAGAATTGCCGATGAGTCACTTTCATTGAAGTATGTGATAAAGTTTCTGAATATGACACAAATTATTTATAAAGTACAATAATTTTACTAAATTTAATTGCGTGGTAGTACGTTTTTACACAATACTAATGTGTTATGCGTAACAGTAATTGGGAGCTAGATGTGTGATTGATAAAACAATAAACGTTTTTAAGATACTTATTAGTAATGTCGTACATGCGACAAAAGCTATTAAATATCTACCAGAAACATTATGAAATATGAATAATCTAACCTATACGAATATGAATATAAAATATTTTATTTCAATCTTTTCGATTCGTCAGTTATTTACTGGTTCTGGGTACATTTAAGAGATTTTCATGCTGAAACTTAGGTTTTGATACCCGATGTGGAGAGAGCTTAGATAAATGACTGCCTAGCTTTGTGATTAACAACAAATAAAGTTTCACTCTTTAATGTTGGTTTCCAAAATATTTAGAGCAATCAGTTAATAAGCGTGTATATTCATGTATATGTTTATATATTTGTGTTCTATATTTGTGGTTGTGAATACGTATCCACCTATGTCCTAGTGTGTTTGTGTTTCATGCTTGCAAACAAAATAAGTATTTTTTTGTGTGAGAAACATCCAACAGTATATACAGCCCACAGTTAGCCCGCAACCATTAACGTTTACTAAATCTACGACAAGAAAAAAAAAAAACGAGAAAGGAAATTATATATTACGAAGAAGATGAATGATTGTGCCACTTCTGTCCATTAAGCAGTAAATACAGTGGTAAGTTCACGTCTTCTCGTTTGTAATGTTATGTAGCCAGGAAGTGCCTGGGGGATAGCTTGTTCTTGATGTATCATGAATTTATTGATGTGAGGTCGCACATTTTCACTTGCATTGTATAATATATACCCATTAGAAGTGATGGAAGCAATCTATTAGCCAAAGAAAACATAACTTTGCTGGAAGGTGTGTCAGTTAAGCCTGCTTTCGTTTTTTGCTTTTGTTTTTCTATTGTAAGATTTTTTTTTCTTGGGTAATTAGTTTCGATTCACAACGATGACGCAGAACAATAAAGATTTGTTAATATAGTTTTAGTGATACCTTAATATAAGATATACATTTGAGAAAAAGTGTTAAATCGGATTAAAGTATAACTTAAATAAAAAAATATTCGTTTATTAATTCAAAATTCGGGAAATAAAAAGGCTGTTTATGTATGAAGTGAAAGAAGTTGGAATTTTCAACTTGAATGGTACAACTGTTCTTGTGACATAAAAGTTAAACGACTAGGTCGGAGATACCAATGATTCAGATAAAACCGTACCTAATTTTTAATTACTGTATAGAGGAAGGGCAGGTAGACAGCAGCTCTGTCGCCACAAATACGGCTTCTGGATTTTCGAATCGAATAAATGTTGCTTTTTTAAGCGTTCAGAGCGGAAAGTATGTGAAATGGCTATATTTCACATTTGTGATTTGTGTTTTCATTTGTGATTTGCTGTGCTTTGTTTTAATACTGACATTAAATCAATAATACTACATTAATATGGCTAATGATGGTTAAAATTTAACATTAGTGAGTATCTTGTTCCTATTTACACTTTTTGACAGTACAGAAATTTAAAAACGTTTCATTAATAATTAACTCTTCTGTCTGTTTAGCTAATTCGTAAATATTTCTTTTGCGTAATTGGTATTTACAGTCGTGAAAAAGTTAGGACACCCTATGAAAGCCTGTGTACTTGTGTAACATTTTTGGATATATAGATATTTAATCTCAATTTCAACAATACTGAGAAATTATTGGAATATAACTAAACAATTAAAACTGAAGAAAAGACTTTTCAAGATCTTCTGTAAATGTAATTCTACAAAAATGCATATTCTAGTTAGGACACCCTACCCCCTAATAGCTAGTGTTACTCCCTGTGGCTGAAATAACTGCAGCGAGACGCTTCTTGTAGCCATTTACCACTCTCTGATATCGGTCCGAAGAAAATTTGCCCCACTCCTCGATGCAGAATTCTTTCAACTGTGAGATGTTTGAGGGGTGTCTTGCATGTACAGCCCGTTTCAAGTCACCCCACAGCATCTCAATGGGATTAAGATCTGGGCTTTGACTCGGCCATTCCAGGACTCTCCATTTCTTAGTTTTCAGCCAGTCCTTGGTGGATTTACTGTTATATTTTGGGTAATTGTCGTATTGCAGGGTCCAGTTCCTCTTCAGCTTTAATTTTCGTATAGATAGTCTCACATGATCCTCAAGCACCCTCTGATACACAGTAGAATTCATGGTGGATTCTATGATTGTGAGCTGTCCAGGTCCTGCTGCAGAAAAGCAGCCCCAAACCATGACACTTCCATCTCCATGCTTTACAGTTGGTATGAAGTTCTTTTCGTGGAATGCTGTATTTGGTTTACGCCAAACATGTCCTCTGTTTTAGTGTCCAAATAATTCAATTTTGGACTCATCTGTCCAAAGAACATTAATTGAGAAGTCCTGGTCTTTGTCTACATTCCCTCTGGTAACCTTCAGTCCGGTCTTGATGTTTCTCTTAGAGACCAAAGGTTTCTTCCTTGCACACCTCCCATGCAAGTTAAACTTGTGCAGTCTCTTTCTGATTGTAGAGGCATGCACTTTCACATCAACAGTAGCCAGAGCCTGCTGTAGGTCCCGTGATGACATTGTAGAATGTTTGGAGACCTCTTTTAGCATCTTGCGGTCTGCTCTTGGGGTGAACCTGCTTGGACGACCAGACCTGGTCATGTTGGCAGTTGTTTTGAAAGCCCTCCACTTGTTGACTATTTTCCGGACAATGGAATGGCTGATTTCAAAATATTTTGGGATCTTTTTAAATCCCTTACCAGACTCATAAGCTGCTACAATTTTCTTTCTGAAAGCCTCACACAGCTCTTTTGCTCTCAACATGATGCTCACTCTCACTTCAACAGGAGCACACCAAACTAAATGTCTGAGGTTTAAATAGGGCAAGCCTCATTCAAAATGCTGAGTAATGATCTTCTAATCATGTGCATCTGGTGTGATACACCTGTGTGTGAGTTGAGCCATTTTAAGTGGGAATAAATGTGGGGGTGTCCTAACTTTTTCCTCAGTTAGAATATGCATTTTTGTAGAATTACATTTACAGAAGATCTTAGTCTATTCTTCAGTTTTAATTGTTTTGTTATATTCCTATAATCTCTCAGTATTGTTAAAATCGAGATTAAATATCTATATGTCCAAAAATGTTACAAAAATACACAGGCTTTCATAGGGTGGCCTAACTTTTTCACATGACTGTATTATAATTTTTTTCTGTACTCTTTAAAAACCATATTGGAAAGAATGTCCGGCTGTTTTCGCTTGTTTGATACGTAAATGTTACTGTAAAAGTATTTAAGAAACAACAATTTCATTATTGAAATAAGAAATGGAAAGAATGAATTTATGAAATAATATCGTGTGTAAATGGCGAATTGGTTCTCCACCTTCGTACACACCATTAGTTTACTTCAAGTATGACTTATGCACCCGAGATTTTACGAAACATTTCATTTTCCATAAAATATTTCGCCCGTTTTATTCTTGATTTGATCTGATCAGAATCTGTTTTACACTTTAAAGATTTCTAGCCGTATAGGATATGCAAAGTTTTTTGACTATCAGTCATTTTCAGTCATACCATTTCTGTTAGGTTTTAGCAAACACACTGGTGCAAATCAATCTGAGGTTATTGGCCTTACTCGTATAAAAGTTTGGTACTTTCACAAGCGTGATTAATGTTTTTTCCTTGGACTGATTTTTTACTCTTGCAAACATGATCAATGGTTGTTTTTACTTAGACTGCCCTCCATTTCTTTAGAGTTCACAGTTCAGTCGCTGTTTAATATATTGAAATCATATCGGGTTTTTGATATCACTTTTACGACCATAGGGAGCATCATAATATTTCCGTGAAATGTGGTATCAAATGATATACTGTTTTTCTCTGATGGATTACACGCCTGTATCGTTAATATATATCAATGACTAGCAAGGAGGTGTTCAACTGAAGTGCTTAATTTATCCTTAATATTATTGTAAGTTTTTTTTTTTTAGTTCTTTTGTGATTTAAGAAAACTCCCTGTAGTGTGATGTTTCGAGGCCCTAAAACTACGGTCATTGTTTGCAAGAGGTTGTAGCTGGAATGAAATAAAGTGATTTTTTAGATGATATGAAAAATCAGAATGTGAGACACTAATAGATCGAAATAGAGCTAGCTGCCTTATTACTTATCCTTTCTCGAAGAACCTAATAATATACTGGTGTGTAACAGTTTGTTTTGACAACGTACTGGTGTAAGTAACTAACTTATTTTAGATCTGAACTTTGTAATAATTTATACTTTATTTCAGGTTTATTTTACAGCGGTGTCTCTATTTACAGTGGTGCCTCTATTTCAAAACACCACTTTTCTCCCAAGTTTTCTTCTCAGAAAGAAAAATCTAAAATAAAAGTATTTCTTACTATGACACTGAACATGTTAAGGAGCACTTGTTGAAGTAACCATAACTCGGTGATACGACTTTATTTCCAGTTACTCAAATATCATATATATTCACATTCAACTGATGTGGAACCATTGTTAGGTTTCAGCAACACTGTCATAATTTGTCTTACAATTAAAGCAGAAAAAAATAAAATATTAAGCTATCTACAGTTTCTTAACCCTCTTTTTTATTGCCCTACCAAACACCTAATCTTATTAATTTTTGAATACCTGTAATATTTTTGCACAATTTTAGTTTTAGAAAAATTCTGCTATGTTCTTCAAAAATTTGAGGCAATATTTTCTCTAAGCATTCGCCAATAAAAAAAAAAAAACAGCAACATACGTTTTGAACAATCGCCTTAACCTGCTTGTGTTCACTTTTAGAGCTTTTCTTCCAAACTGTAAAGCAAAGAAGAAATGTGAATCTGTTTCTGAATCTCTGGCAAATTTTGAATGGTTCTGTCCGACAAATGTATCAGATATGTTCAGCCATTATTTGAAATAAAGATTCATTACAAATGTTCATGTGAAGTTAACAAAATACTTCATATAGGAATATAGGACTTAGTGTTTTTAAAGCACGTATTCAAGACGATTAAATAATAGCATTTAAACAATACCGCTAGATAATAGCTTCAAAATCCTTACAACTGATTATTCTGACGTGGAACTCTGATTAAAGACTTTACCTGTGGGTCAGCGATAAATTTACAGACTTAAAATACTAAAATCTGGAGTTCAGTTTCTGTCATTATATAAAGTGAATACATTTACACACGTGGCCAGATTGCTCAAATTTATAGTTACCTCAAAAATAGTAGCCTTTGGATAAAGAAAAAAACAATTAAGGGTTAAGATCACAAAACATTTCTCTTCTTAGGATGTTATCTTCTGCAGAACAAAATAAAAAAGAAATGAAACAATATCGAATCAATCAATTAGTCAATAATTCAAAATACATTTTACTCAAAAAGCTTTTGAGATACTAAATATTGAGCAATCACATTTACCCTTTAAATCATGACGCAGAATAAACTTTTTACAGCCAGAAATAACCTTCTTTTTTTTTTTTTTTGCACCAAACCAAAAACTGCCCTGTTATAATAAAGGACTGCTAATTAAACATTGAATGATAAAATTTAAAGTAATATCATGAACATAAATTTTCTTTAACGGAAAATTTGTAATGAAACGTTTCAGCATTTGGTGTGTAGAGAAAGTGTTATTTGTAGAAGTTTTTGCTTTCCTGGTGTCATTGTTTCTGTTTTATGAAAAACATAGTCAGAATACTTGCAGCCAATAATCAGTTAATGTGTCAGCTTGGGTTAATTCATAGTCCTATTGGCGTCCAGAGTGGAGCAGTGCCTGTCTTCTCGTCTGTCAGGTGGGAAGAGTTTCACCTGCTAACAGGTAGACAACTTGTGCTGAAGCATAGGTACTGATGAGCTTGTGAACTGACGTCACCTTACAGGTCATATTTTTGGCCTGTTAGTGGTTAGTGTCTTAGGTTTTGATTTGTTGTTGTAGAACTGTTTGTACAGTCTCAGTATATGCCTCTAAATGGCTCAGCGGCAAGCTGGTTAGCTTCCAACGTTAAAAGTTGGATTTCTATACTTGTGGTGGGCACAACTCAGATATATTGTGCAGCTTTGTAATTAACTACACATTAACAAACAAAACCTGTGAATATCTTGAATATGAAAAAAACTAACTTTTTATAATATTTAACTTGGCAGAGAAGATAAGGATTATCAAAAGTTGACAATATTGTTTGTTGTAACGAAGTATAATAAACTAAAATGATGCAGCCGTTTTCTGAGACAGGTGATTTTGTAGAATAATTTTAGGAACGAACAAGCATTCTTCCAAATTTAAGGCTCGGCATAGCCAGGTGGTTACGGTTCTCGACTCCTAATCTGAGGGTCGCGGGTTCGAATCCCCCTCGTAAAAAAACAACAAAAAACATTCTAATCGTTAATGAAAATTAATTGGTTGTACATACTACTAATTTTGACAACTATTAATGTTTGTTTTTGAATTTCGCTCAATGCTATACGATGGCTACCTGTGCTAGCCGTCCCTAATGTAGCAGTGTAAGACTAGAGGGAAGGCAGCTAGTCATCACCACCCACCGCCATCTCTTGGGCTACTATTTTACCAACGAATAGTGAGATTGACTGTCATGTTATAATATCCCACGGCTGAAAGGGCAAACATGTTTGGTGCGATGGGGATCGAAGCCGCGACCCTAGGATTACCAGTCGAGCGCCTTTAACTACCTCACCATGCTGGGCCTCAACTATTAATGCCCGATCGTCAAGATCTAATTATAAGCACCTAAGAAATTCAGTATTTAAATAAAAATTTCTGAGTTACGGATCGTGTTAGTTTTTATGTATAACAGAAATAAACGGTATATATTTTTTACTAAAACAATTAACGTTTTTCTTAAGTGATTGAGGATTACGTAATAATATATTTATTTAAGGGTGATGAGTATGTGTATTTAGGTTTCTGAAAATCAAAGGATTTGCTTAATTGAAAGTCATGAGGATTTATATATATAGAATTGCTGTTTAAAAACACAACTCATAATTTAGCTATTGAAAATATTATTGTGTTCTACAGATTTAGAGATTGTTAAAACATACATTTCTGCATCTTATATTTTATGTTTGTAAATAGACACAAATTGGCCCGGCATGGCCAGGTGGGTTAAGGCGTTCGACTTGTAATTCACAGGTTCAAATCCCCGTCACACCAAACATGCTCGCCCTTTCAGCCGTGGGAGCGTTATAATGTCATGGTCAATCCTACTATCTGCTGGTAAAAGAGTTGGTGTTGAGTGGTGATGACTAGCTGCTTTCCCTCCAGTCTTACACTGTTAAATTAGGGACGACTAGCGCAGATAGCCCTCGTGTAGCTTTGCGCGAAATTCAAACCAAACAAACTAATTTTTCAAATTTACGTTACTAAATATTTAGCTATGAATGGCCTAAAACAAATATGTGATAAAATGAAATTAGTAATTAATTAAATTCATAATTTTAAAGAGAGAGAAAGGGAATGAAAAAGTCCAACAGTGTGAAAGTTTAGTTGAATGTAACGCCAAATAAAAAGGGGAATTCTAAAAAGTGAAACTAGAAAGGAAGAAAAATCTTTTACAAATATTTTTAAAAGAAAATATACAGCCTGTAGGGGTGGCAGTAGTAAAAGCTTTTCTTGCCATGTTATCGGCGGATATAGATAAAATAGTTTTTGTAAATGCACATCGACTACTTCGGAAAAATGTTCAAAATGAAAATAGATCGTTACGAATAATTCTAATGTTTGTAAAACGGAAAAATTGATGTTTAGTTTTAGAAATATGTTATACACTACTAAATGATTACAAAAAGTTATGACTGATTTAATTCAAGAAAGGAAAGAACAACGAGCGAATATGATGGCGGAAGGATACAAGAAAAAGTTGAGAAGAGGCTGTAGTGCGGATTAAAGGAATTGTAAAAAATAAAATAAAGAAAAAGGTAAAAATCCTTTAAATGTGATAAGGATTGTAACTGAAAATTTGAAAAACCAAATTATGTCTAGGAACAGTAAAATTGTAATTTTTTAAACATTAGAGAAATGTTTTTGGAAATTATATACAGCATAATTAATCAAAACCCATCCAAAATGTTTAAACGTAGGTTATATTAAATTAATAGGGATCAAAAGGTTTGTTATTTAACGCCAGTGTTAAAGGATTGAGTGTTTAAGTGATTTAATATATAGAATTGTTTTGGTAAATAACAGATAGAACAAACAAAAGATATTTTGCATTTACATTGAATCTTGGTCATTTCATTTACATTGAACTATTCGTCAGAGGGGAAGGCTAGGTTTTACAAAAACCTTAGTTTATACGAACTACTTATAAAACATTACCTCGAAAAGTATTACAAGGTTTGGACAACTTTATTTCTTGTGATAAGATTATGAATGTTATGAAACTTATAAACAGAATAAAAGTCCAGGTTTTACAAGTGACTTTTTGGGAACATTTGGGATTTTTTCTTTATACAGTTATAATTTTTTTTTGAAAATGTGAGAGAGGGCTAGCGTTTTTATATTGATTCAATAAAAGTGACAAATGTATACAATTTCTTCAAAAATTATCGTCCGATCACCTGGCCAGGTCGTAAGGGCGCTCGACTTTCACTTTCTGTTTCACCAAACAGGCTCGCCATTTCAGACTTAGGGGCGTTATAAAGCTATAGTCAGTTCCACTATTCGTTTGTGGTAGGTATTGATGATTAGTTGCCTTCTCTATTGTCTTTCGCTTCTAAATTAGGGACAGTTAACTTAAATATTCCTCGTGTATTCAAACCCATCACCCTATTAACGATTTCATTAAGTTCATGAGGATCAAAAGTTTTTGAAGGGGTGACTTATATAATTTGTCATTTTTTCCAGGAATGTCCTATTAAAATATTTTTTGTAAAAAATGGGAAAGACGGATTAAAGATAAATTAATTTGAAATTATCATTAAAATAATCACAAGATAAACTGTTCATATAGTTGTTTAGAAAAAAAAACTATTTGTTTTTAAAATCATTTGCTGTTGTTATTTTGATAATGAAAATGAATTTCAAATATAGCTAGAAAATTATACTTTTCTTTGTTAAATGTGTTGAAAAGTGTAAAAAACAGAAGAGTATATTTATTGCTTATGTCTGAACGTAGAGGAATGTAAAGTAATAAACGGTTTGGGCCCGGCATAGCTAGGTGGTTAGGGCACTCGACTCATAATCTGAGGGTCGTGAGATCAAATCCCCGTTACATCAAACATGCTCGCCCTTTCAGTCGTGGGGGCGTTATAATGTTACGGCCAATCCCATTATTTGTCGGTAAAAATAGTAGCCCAAGAATTGTGGGTGGCGATGACTAGTTGCCTTCCTTCTATTCTTACTCTGCTAAATTAGGGACGACTAGCGCAGATAGCCCTCGAGTAGCTTTGCGCGAAATAAAAAAAAACAAACAAACAACTAAACGGTTTATTTAAACTTAAAACTGTAACATACAATCACTCAAATAATTTAGTAGCATATTTACTGTTTTATGTTTTATTTTGGTTGTTTATTGTTAAAAATAAAAAATATAGCTCACAAAATGAAGTGTTACATTTGAAGTAATAGTTTGCGCATAAGGTTGCCGTGGTCAATTTACCTCCAAGTGACTTAGCAGAATGTCTAAGGACAAACCACAATATTACTTCAAAACATGTAGATCTCCTGGATAAGATACTTCATGGATAAATCATTATATTACTTCACAGCATAAAGATATCCTAAATATGATTTTTCATGTATAAATCATTGTTTCATTTCACAACATATAGGTATCCTGAATATATTTCTTCATGTCTAAATCAGTCTTATTTTACAACATATAAATATCCTGAATATGGTTTTTCGTGGGTAAATCACTGTTCTATTTTACAACATATATATATATCCTGGATATGATTCTTCATGAGTAAATAAAAAAATTGTTTGTTCTAAAAACTCTTCTTGTGTTTTACAGTCCTTCAGCAGGTCAGCGGTACCACCTAACAATATTTACATACTTTTAGGGTTCTCTTTACAATAAGTTTTTGAATGTTACTCAATTTATCTCGCAAATGTCAGATTACTGATTGCGAAATGTTGATCAAACATCTCTAATAAACTGTATATAATAATAAAGCCAAATATTTGGATGATATCAATAGTGTACTAAATATTATAATAAACAACTATTCAGAAGGTACATAATGTTTACTTGGTCACGTTAAATTGAATAAAATATAGAATATAACTTTCATGATATATAGAATAACTTTGAGCCAGTTTCCTACGAAGGGAAACACACAAAATGAAAAAGAATAACATAAAAAACAAACTGATATTTCGGCAACTATAAAACTACTGCAGTATTCAAAAATATATATTCACAGTAACTCTAAACATCTATTTTGTCACAAAATAACGTCTTATATAGAGATTCACCATCTTGTTAAAAGCTCTATGCCGCTATGAATAACTTTTTAACATTAAAATGTTTTTTCCTTTGGAAGGTGTAGACGCACTAGGCTTTTAAATGTTCGTTTCGAAAAGGTCTTATATGATGTGTCTGAAAATTACATTGAACAAATTCAGAGACTGAGCTTTGAATCTCTGTCAGATGGCTGTTGAAATTTTATATAATGTCAGCGCAACGCGAGTTTCAAAAGATTAAAAAAATATATGCTGATAGACTTGTGATTCCCAGACGTGTATAATAATCAATTCGTATGCTCGTTTCCTTAAGTACAAAAATAATGTCACCAAATAGCTAACTTTAGAGTTTACGTTTTCTGTAAACAGACTAAATTCTTAAGTAATTTATACGTGTGTTCTTTTTTGTAATAAATTGTAAATATATGGTTATTCCAGACATAACGACAACTTCTTGATGAAATAAGAAGCGTATTTATATTTACAGTCTATTATGTTTTCAAGATATGTTTTAAATTACATAGTAGCCAAATGATTAGTGTCGGATTGTCGATCTGTAAGTTCATTGTTCACGTTCCCTTGCAACAAAAAAATAAAAAAATGCTTTGCATTGTGAGACTATTTGTACATTATAAGGGTGAAAATCAAACCTCACTATCTGATAAAACAAGAGTAGCTAAATAGTTGGAAGTGGGCGATTTTGACTGACTTGAAGTCAATCAGTACAAAATGAAGGAAGAATAGCACAGATAACTCTAGTAATTTTGCGCAATTTTCCGAAAAAACAAACAGAACTATTTAATATAACATGTTTCCACCTAAGCAAGAACACGGAAACTAGAGGTTGATGTGGAACTTTTGTTGGTGCTTAAAAGAGATATGTCTCTACAGAAATCATCAGTCCAAGGATGGGGTATACTTAAAAAAGGGGTGTCCTATATTGTGTGCACTTCTTACTACCCCTGAAGAAGAAAAAAAGTGGTAACAAATGTAGGAGGTCTCATTCTGGATATGATGTATCTGGAAGGCCTATACGTCAACCATCTTTCCTGGATGAGCTAAACAGAGATGGGAGTTAGACGCTCTATGTTCTCACACCAGTTCATTTCAGATCTGAGAAAATACTCATTATTTGTGAGATCACTCTGTATCATAAACATATTTAGAACCTAACGCACTTAGTAGTTTGTATTTTAATGCATGTTTCCCCCATAAAATCAAGCCTTTTTGTGTTCTGTAGCCTGTTTTGTTCCATAGAAATGAACACGTGACGTACTGGCTCACACTAAGCAGCCAGTGCTGTCTGAGTTTTCATATATGCTCGGGCAATTTACTTGACTGTCCCCTCCCATACTGTGGGTGGTTTGATTTGTTTTGAATTTCGCGCAAAGCTACACGACGGCTATCTGCGCTAGCTGTCCCTAATTTAGCAGTGTAAGACTAGAGAGAAGGCAGCTAGTCATCACCACCCACTACCAACTCTTGGACTACTTATTTATCAACGAATAGTGGGATTGAGTGATACAATATAACGCCCCCCAGCTGAAAGGGGTGAGCATGTTTGGTGTGATGGGATTTCAAACCCGCGACCCTCGGATTGTGAGTCGAATGCCTTAACCACCTGGTCATTCCGGGCCACTGTAGGTGGTACTGTAACCATACACACTGGTCACAATTCTGTTTAATGGTTTATAGCAAACCACTGAACAATATTCAGTCTTCAGTGTACCTGAGTGGATAACAACATAATATATACTCTTCTTCACTTTTAATTTCAACATCACTTCTCATCATAATCACACTCATTTTTACAAACACATATTTGTAACAATCAAACGACTGATGTCAGGAGTATTCAAATGATATTCAGATCTTCGTTTGTGTATGGATTTACTTGTAACATGAATGTGTACCAATTATTTGTAACTCCGTTTTACTTATAAGGTATGTACGAGACTTTATAAAAGGTGTTCATAAAATGAAATAACAGAGAAATTATTTCTTTAAGTATATTAATTTGAGTGAACAACAAATATTCGAATGAGATATTACTTTTCACGATGATGGTGATTCTGTCGGTGAAGCAGTTTCAAGAAAAAGTTTCTTTGGTTGATGATTGTAGGCTGACTGATAACAGTTCTGAGAAATGAGAAAAGCTTAAGCCTAAAGTGATAATGATAATGTTCTGAAAGAAAAGAGTTTATAAAGAAGAAAAAAATCATCGAACATTTCAAGGACAAGTAGTGTCCTAAAGAACAAAATCCCACTATGATGACAGCTTATATTATGTATATATTTTTTACCTACTCTATAAGCAGTTTTGTTATAAATTTAATCACAAATATGTGATGAAACCCAAAATCAAATCAATACAAGAGAAAATTTATGATAATATAAAAGCTGTTGGAGCATAGTTGTGGTTTCAAAATGGATGAGGGAGTGAGCATTTTTGCGCTTATTAGCTGTTCCGAAGATTTTTTATTTTATCAAGTGAAGATCAATTTTACTGTGGCTGAGAGGTTTGACTTCAAAATAGGTTTAAATTGATTTTTCTGACAATCTAGGACAAAGAAGATACAGTTGTTCAGAGTGTTTTCCCCCAATAGTTTGCTACAGTTAGAAAACAAAATATACCAGCTTTATGCTTACTGGAACTCTAAGCGACTGGTTCTGGCATGTTGGAATAAAAGAAAATCAATGGTTTTTGTGGTTTGAACAAGAAATTTAGTCTTTGGTTCTTCCTGTTTTTTTGAAATGACCCACTTTTGTTGCTCACGTATTTTCCATACTTTCCAAGGCATTATGGGAGAAGTAAATAAACTGCTTATGTAATGAGCATTTCGAATGAGTCAGTTCATCATCCAAACGAAACGAGAAATAAAACAAAAGCGTCAGAAAGCTAAGTGTGATTCAAGTTGTAGTGCTTTGTTGTGTGATGGATGCTTAGCTTTATTATATTTAATATGTAATACTTTTTTGTTAGGTTCTATGACAGTGGAAGCTTTTAAAGTGGATAAAGTTTGTTTTTACACCTCAAAATATATTATCTAACATCATAATTGAAATTGCTGAACGAAACATTTGGAAACGTTTGAAGGAATATTTGACAGTGTCACATCCAAGATAATTACTTTTCGGTGACAGGTATAAAGATATTATTCATTGCTCCTTTAACAGGCGTGCTGTCCATTAGTTACTGCTCTCACCATAACCGGGTAGAAAACCTCTCTTTCTAACAAGAAAATCCAGGTTCGGATCTTTATTTCTGTGCCTATCCTTTTCGAGACTCACCCGAAGAAGACAGAAGATTAGCAATCAAAATTTGAGTGAGAAAAAGATTTGGCAAATGTTTGTTTGTAATTAAGCACAAAGCTACACAATGGGCATTATATGTGCTCTATCTACTACAAGTATCAAAAACCGATTTCGAGCGTTGTAAGTGGGCAGACATATCACGGTGCCATTGGGGGATAAAGCTCTGGTAATCAGAGACTAAAGTAAAAACAAAAAACATTCTAATCGATGAATACCCGGCATTGTCAGGTGGATTAAGACGTGCGACTCATAATCTGAAGGTCCCAGGTTCGCATCCCCGTCGCACCAAACATGTTCGCCTTTTCCGCCGCAAGAATGTTATAATGTTACGGTCAATCCCACTATTCGTTGGTAAAAGAGTAGCCCACGAGTTAGCGGTTGGTGGTGATGACTAGCTGCCTTCCCTCTAGTCTTACACTGCTAATTATGGACGCCTAGCACAGATAGCCCTCGTGTAGCTTTGCGCGAAATTCAAAAACAAACAAACATCGGCAATGAAAATTAATTGGTTGTACATACAACTAATTTTGACAACTATTAATGTTTGTTTTTGAATTTCGCGCAAAGCTATTCGATGGCTACCTGTGCTAGCCGTCCCTAATGTAGCAGTGTAAGACTAGAGGGAAGGCAGCTGGTCATCACCAACCATCGCCATCTCTTGAGCTACTCTTTTACCAACGAATAGTGTGATTGACTGTCATGTTATAATATCCCACGGCTGAAAGGGCAAACATGTTTGGTGCGATGGGGATCGAAGCCGCGACCCTAAGATTACCAGTCGAGCGCCTTAACTACCTGACCATGCTGGTCCTCAACTATTATTGTCCGATCGTCAAGATCTAATTATAAGCACCTAAGAAATTCAGTATTTAAATAAAGATTTCTGAGTTACGGATCATGTTAGTTTTTATGTACAATACAGAAATTAACGGTATAATTTTTACTAAAACAATTAACGTTTTTCGTAAGTGATTGAGGATTACGTAATAAAATATTTATTTAAGGGTGATGAGTATGTGTATTTAGGTTTCTGAAAATCAAAGGATTTGCTTACTGGAAAGTTATAAGGATTTATATATAAAATTGCTGCTTAAAAAACAACTCATAATTTAGCTATTGAAAATATTATTGTGTTCCATAGATTTACAGATTGTTAAAATACACGTTTCTGTATCTTATATTTTCTTTTTGTTTGAAATTACACATAGAGCTATACAATGGGCTATCTGTGCTCTGCCCACCACGGGCATTGAAATCCAGAATTTTAGCGGTATGAGTCCGCAGACATACTCGCTGTGCCTCTGGGGTCGTATATTTTATGAAAATGGTGGCTAAGATTTGTTTTGTATATATTAGCTCAGAAATTATTAACTTTAGAAAAGTACAATTAAGCTATACAATGCATGTATTAGTTTAAAACATCAGCTCTTTTAGCTTAGTAAACAACTTTAAAAATCGTGTAGTGAACTTTGTAGAAAATAGACTCAAACTTGCAATTATCTTCTGTAGCAACTGGATTGTTACCGTAACAAAATATCCTGAATGTTTACTGAGGTTTTGCTTTTCCACATAACAAGATACATTACATGAAACGATAAAGAAATAATTGAAAGAGAAGTAGGATGAAAATTCTCGTAAAATCACCTTATGAACGACCACAACAACAACAATAAAAACCAATAAAATCTTGTTTTTGACACTTGAATTTCTTTACTTCAGGGGTAATGAGAAAAACAGATCTATCTGTTGAAAGCGTTAGGATTTTATTTACAAATTTTTAACTTAAATTTAAGATTTTATCACATGTGCAGAGGCGGAGAAAATGAAAATATATCCAATTTTTAGACCCTCCGGTCGCTCATTGTTAAGCTTAAGGGCTTATAGTGCCAAAATTCTGAGTTAGATCTCTGCAGTGGGTACAAAAAAGATAACCCACTATAATACTTTGTGTTTACAAAAAGCAAACAATTTAGTTTTCAACGTTTGTTTCTTCATTTTGTTTGTTTCTTTTTAACTTCGCGCAAAGAAAGCTACATGAGGGCTATCTGCGCTAGACTAAATGGAAGGCAGCTAGTCACCACCACCCACCGCCAACCCTTGAGCTACTTTTTTACCAACAAATATATGAGTTAGTATATTGTTTGTTTTTCATAAGATTACACTATTAGATGTTACATGGGTTTTTGTAAAAGGCTTAAGAATAAATAACAGGAATATTTTGGACACGGAACTTTAATCAACTTTATTACAACAACAGTACAAAGGTGTGTTTTGATTAGCTTATGTAAATATCCCATGTTCGTGCTCAGTATATCTAGTATATCCATGTGTGGACTCCAAAACACACATACACACACTCATAGATGCTCTGAAAATACTATGGCAAAAGCCAACCAAAACAGTGTTCTACATTATACAACTACCAAAACTTACAGAAGAAAAAAAACCAACTAAACCAGTGTAAAGTTTTATAAACCTATAATTTCTCCTATACATCCACTTTTACAAACCCCAAAATATACATAACAAATATTTTTCTTATATATTCACACATAACGTACATTGTACTCTATACAAAATAACGTTCATTGATCGACAGAGAATAAAAACTGACGAACTCTAACAAAAACAACCTACTTTCCAAATATATTTTTATTTGTTTCCTCTTTTTGTTTCTTTGATAAATGATATTCCTTCTGTACTAATTAAACCAAGTACGCTTCATGGAACCGTTTTCCTGATATGTAATTGCGACACTTACATATTAACCCTATACAGGCAGAGTTACGATGTTAGAAAACGTTGCTGTGACTCAGGGAGGGTAGAAAAATGATAGTAGCAGAGAAACCGGCTTTTATTATATGAAGAATGTGACATCAATGATGAAAGTACACAACCTCCCATTGCTGATATCAGTGACAATCATAAAATGTTTTATGTTATTTGGAAAATAAAGAGAATAAGAACAGTACTGCAACTAACTGCATGAAATATTGCCAAACATAAACATAAAAAAATAACAACTGCATATCTGAATCGCTTTATTATCTAATGTACTAGTTTTGAGTTTACTCAATAATAACGGAAAATAACACTTGTGAGTACATGAACAAATAACTGTTTGGTAAGCTTCCATTCTGATACCGTTTCTTGTATATAAAACTTAATTCCTGTTTTAGTTAAGAGAAAATACATTTTTTAAAGAAAATGTTTCCTTTAAATAAAATTCATAATTTAAAAGCTTCGTAAAAAGCAATAAAAAACCCCGAAGATAACTGACTTTGTAAGTACTCATGGTTTGTGGTTTTGAAAATTGCGAGAAACAAAGAACCACAAATCAGCACTTTGTTTTTTTACATCTCTTTTTTTCTTCTAAACTTTGGTAAAGACAACTAACAACGTACTTTATTTGTAGAACATTTTCTATCTTTTCACCATTTTTTGGTTTCTAAAAATCTCGATAAGAAAAACCCCACAATGCCTTCTTCAGCATTACACTATTCTCTACCCCTAACAACATGAACATTATAAGAAGCCTGAATGAGTTAATTTGAATTATAATCGTGACAGTTTGTGGAGTGATTTTTAAACACTAACATTTTGGACAATATTCTTTAAAAAATCACTTTTGCAATTGATGACAAGGTTGTTATTTCAATATTTATCATTCAAACTGTGAAGATTTAAAACAAATGTGTGAATATTAGTATGTGTAAATTACCGATCCTTCACAGTTTGACAATTAAGACAATATGTCTTCGAACCATAATCTTACATTTAACTATTTTAGCATCAAATATTTTGTTTCAAATGCAATTTATATATATATATATACCCACAACATTTCAATCATTTCGATTTCTTATCTATGTTCATCTATATATAAGGAAACCTGACTCTTTGTTTAATTGTAATAAATATAATGTAAGTACATACAAACCAGCTGAAAATATCACTTGGGTTTAGCTAAAAGAACCAGTACGAATGTCTACTAATTTTTCTGAGCAATGGAAAGAATAACACTCAGTTTTTAGTGTCGGTAGAACATTCTTTTCCATTGTCTTTTATAGGTGTATTTTCTACAATGTCAATCAAAGCATACTCCAGAGAATCAGATTTTATTGTGTGATCTGAGTTTGAGGTGTCTACTAGAACGTGATCTAACATTTTAGGGTCTTTTGCCTGAACATTAGTATCTGAGCTAGAACACGGACAATAACTGTAACTTTCAGAACATAACGAAGACGTATTCTTAGAGGCACCATAGTCCCCAATGTAACAGCAAGGTTGAGGTGTAACTGAAGTATTGGATAATGATTTACTATGGCTCAGAATAAGACATTCTTGACCAGAGGAAGTTCTTTGAAGATTGTATTTATTAGACCGAATGGTCCCAGGAGCAAGAATATAGATTTCTTCAGCATGCATACATTCACAGCTGCTTCCACTGCTTGTGCTACTGTGTGAACACAAGGATAAAGTCTCTATGTAATCACTCATGTCAGAAGAGGAACTACTTGCTGTCACTAGGAGCTCAGTGGTTGTTGGACAATCTGGGGATATCAGTTGTTGGTACGCTTTAAAATCTGAGGAAAAAAATCTTGAGGACATTAGGTAAATATAGCTAAGAATTAAATTATACTTATTTTAAGCTTGAGCTGAAAGCAAAGATTTAGAATTACAGAAACAAAACTAAACTTATAAAATTGTAGTAAAACATTTTATTAGATATAACTTCTAAAACAGTCAGTACAATTCATTATTTTTTCTTTGCATTTTATATTTCTTAAAGAAATATATATTTTATAACCTCTATATATTTATATTTTTATATGTGCATTCGCCTAAACTAAATAAAATAAGCTTCTAGTGTGCTTTCAATAATGTTGAAATATATAGTTTCACTCTTTCGTTGTTGAATGATTCAGTTTAATGACTAAATTTGGTGTAATTTTATTTAAAGGATAAACATGTTATTTAATATATATTCAAGTATGCTTAAAATTAAATTTTTAAAAACATCTTATAATAATTTTATCCCAAATCATGCGACTTCAGTTTTATTTACTGCGCAATAAGAAACACTTCGAAAACAGCATAAATAAACTAATCTTAACAAGTACACTTTGAAACTTAATTCTATATAAAAAAAAACAAACTATTGGGTACAAACTCACGATATAAATATATTTATTTAAGACATAAGAAAAACTATACAGAGCTTTCTTTCTAATGTTGTTATAGTTGCTAAATAAAGATGCGACAGTTACCTTGAATGTTTTGAGGTGTGCACTCGTCTGTTTTCTTAAATGGCCCACGAACATTAGGATGATTTGAGAAATCATTTTGCATTAAGCAACACGGCCTTCTCTTAGTACGAATAATTTCCCGACATTGTATTTTATGAAACTTTCTTGGTAAGGATCCATGAAAACTACAGACAATGTGAGGAGATATCTTGCCAAGCGTTGTTTCCTTGTCACCGCTAAGTGGTAAACTGACTGATACACCTGAATCAGAAGGGCTAGGTTGGGAACTTCGACACTTTGGTTTACAGGGAACATCTGATGATTTTTTTATAACACTTGACGAATCGTTTGTTTCGCTTAATATTACATCACAATTTGCTTGGTCTAGTTCATCTTCAGACAGTCTGTGTTCATCTGAAAGTTTGAGACAATCTGCTGAGTGATGTGCAGGGTTCTTTTGAAGGTTTTCTAATGGCCTATAGCTTGGAGAAGAAGGTTCAGAAGATACTGGAGATATTTCATCAGTGCTGTGCGATTTATCTTTAGACCTCAACGGTAATTTAGAAAAGAAGGAATATTTTCTGACAGGTGAAGGTTTTGGACTTCCACTTAGCCTTGAAGCATGTTCTTTAGTATCTTCTACTTGATTTTTAGACGTTTCTGCAGAGTTTAATCTTTTACGGTCGAAGAATGCTTTCTTTGAGTCTCCAAATAAAGATGTTTCAGATGTATTTTCTTGAAAACTTAAATTTTTCCTTCTTTGAAATGGACTAACGAATGTATTGTCTGTGTTGCTATTTAAACTGCAACGCCCTCTACCGCTATCGATTTCTTTCGAAGGTAATAAATAGGGAATAAAAGGGCAAAGAGGCAATTTTGTTATTATTTTTTCTGGGGAATCTGGTTTTTGTCTGTCATTATTGGTCTTTAAAGTTCGAGGATATGTGTTCGAATTACCTTGTGACGAGGAAAAACCTTTCGTTAATTTCCAAGGAACTACAGGTTCCATTAGTAAATAATTATCACTGTCTTCAGCTTCTAAACTACATTTCATGCCAGCCAATGACACAACATTATTTAATCCTTCCAATGTTCCTTTGAAACTAGGCTTAGTTATTATGCTGTTACTATCACTGATATCACTTTTCTGAATGGGATCTTTCAAAGGTGTGTTTGTTTTGGGACCAAGTGGTGTTTTCTTTGGATATAGAGGAGGTTTTCTAGACTTTTCACCTACGTTTAATGAGTGAAAATCGCAAGGTTTTGTAGGAAATATTTTCAATAAAGTATCTGAATTTTCATACAGAGGAAGAGATTCAATAAATGTGAGATTAGCATAATTTGGCAAATCAGGAGTAGACTCTTCACGCTTATATTCAGACTTGTCTTTGGAAGCGTTGGCATGTTCCATGTTAACATAATCTGAAAATCCTTCTTGAGATTGAAGTGTGATTAGACCATCTTGCTTCATTGCAGTAGTATCATCACGTAGGATATGTTGTTTATTATCAAGATGAATTGAAACAGGGTTTGGAGAATTTTTGTTACAAGTGCATATTAATGTTTCTTTCGTAGTCAATCTTTCACTCAGTTTTTCCAAAGTATTTTCTTTCTTTTCGAACGAAAGGTTATTTAAATTTGTGTCTTGCACATTTTGAGGTAGTGATGAAGTAATAGTGGAGTTGAAATGATTATTTACTTTTTCAGATATAGGTTTGCTCCATGGTGAAACCAAGTCTCCTCTACTATCTTTCGTCAGGAAATTTTGACAGGAACAGGAAGGAAATGCTTCTTCAGAAGATACGGGACCTTCTACTGCAATTCCGTGGGTTTGCAGACAAGATTTACGTTGTGAGTGGTTATTGATAGATGCAGAAAGCAATGCAGTGGTGCTCTGATTAATATTCAAGTGTTCCTGAAGGGTAAAATAAATTATGTAACATAAGATAAACATTTCAACAAATAGTAACGTAAATAGTTTACTTAATAATTTTTTATTCATTTCTAAAAAGAAAGGAAAATTAAGCTGGTATTCATTTGAACAGTTTGTCTCTAGAATATTCTTTCTATGTGGCGTGTTTCAATTAAATAGAAAAGAAAAGTTTATCTATTCTGTTATATTTAATCAAAGGGATGAGCAACTTCATTAAAAGTTACTAGATTTGGATCTATGAAGTAGCATAAAAAATGCATTCTAAACCTTAACATAAAATGGACCAGTATAATTTATCGAAAATATTTAAAATGTATATAAAAATGTAATATTATTTCTAACTATTAGTGATTTTTTCATAATTCATACGATATATTTTTATATAAAACTCTATTGTATATATATATATATATATATATATGTTTGAGTATGTGTTGAGAAAAGTTTTTTTTTGCTGATTTGTTTGTAGTAAAACATAAAGCTATAAAATGGACTGTTTGTGCTCTAACATGGATATCGAAACTGTTTCAAAGCTCCCAAACATACTGCTGTACCACTGAAGGCTTTCTAGCTTTTTTTATGGAGTATTTATTGCACATATTGTTATCTCACCACTGATCAAGAAAATACAATAAATATTGCTTTAAAATACATTAACAATTGTTATATTTTGTAATTAATTACATTAACTTGTAGTGTAATGGGTGTGAAAGATTACTAGAAAAACGTGGAAAAATATTTCATTGACATTTCAGAGAGTTTAGTAATTTTAACTTTAAGAAACGATTACAGTAATATTGCCAATGTTTTATTGTAATTTTACTGTCAATTTAAATAACATTTACACATTTAACGCCTTTTGTAAACACGTTAGATACATTCTTGTAACAGTTACTTTCCTAACATTAAGTATCCCATCGAAAGTATTAACAGCTTTGTTTATTAAATTTTTAGTGTGTACGTGAAAAGGCTAAACAAATATAAATAGTGGAATAAGCGTATTAGTAAATTTGCACTGTGTATGTAATGTGATGACGAATTGGAAAGCCACTGGAATTATCAAAGTGGAATATGAGCTTGAATTAACCGTTCATTGGATAATTCAAAATGTTAACCGTGTCGTGAAGTGAAACAGCACAACTATAATTAAATCGTCACCCAGGATTTACTAAGAGCTTAGGATTGTCGGATAGCATAATCTCATGCGCAGGGTGTTCAGTGGTGATACATTTCATGAACTGAGTCACTTCACGTATATGAATGCGAACCATTGACTCTCGTGGTTGTTGAGCATTAAAATCAACGAGAGAAGGAAAAAAAACCATCTAGTGGAAATATTAATGAAACATAATCATTTTTGCCTTAAATAAGTAAATTGGACTTCAATGTAGAGGAAACAATTTTGATATGAAATTGCAAAGCGTTGGGAGTCAAATGTTACGATTCATTAGTAATAGTTAAAAACAAGCTTTGAATAACTTGTCTTATATTGTAAACAATGTCTATAGTCA
Source organism: Tachypleus tridentatus (assembly GCF_004210375.1). NCBI lineage: Eukaryota > Metazoa > Arthropoda > Merostomata > Xiphosura > Limulidae > Tachypleus > Tachypleus tridentatus. The sequence goes on from NC_134830.1 coordinate 69,997,718, forward strand.
CGGGATTACGTGGGAGGGAAGGAAATACACGTCTATTAGCATGAAAACTTTATTTTTTTATACCAGCAGTTGTTAGAAAGAAATAATGTACACATTTTGATGTCTCTAACCAAACATTTTCAGAGGATTCTAATAAAACTACCTTACAAGGTTTTGGAAAGACCGAGAAATCTTACCACATTTGAAGCTGTTTTGAAAGAGGACTGTCAACCTGTTTTACTAATTGTTTACCAATGACTGGAAACAACTTAATTAAATTACCCATCTCCTTCGTATAACGTGTTTGGAAAAATGAGAGATGGATCAATCTAGCAGCACGAGATTATGCTGAGTTACGGTAACACGACAAAGAGATACTCAAAAATACATTCAGTGTTTGCATGTGTTATGCGGGTGTTTCTAAGTTCAGCATTTTCATATTTTCTGGAACTGTTAAATATATTATACAAGTTTTTTGTTTCGTTTCTTTCTGTCTAATAAAACATGAAAGTTAATGTTTGTTGAAGAAGTGTTTGCATTAAAACAAATTCTAAAACATAAATGTTAAAAATATACTAAAATATTACGTTGCATGCTAAAACTTAGTCAGTTCATTTTGAATTTTAAATCAGAGGGATGAAAAGTAACAGAACAAATGTATTTCTCATCCGGTGTAAGTCGTTTAGTACCAGAATCCTTGGACTACTCAGACAAGTAATATAGCTAAAAAACATTTTTTATAAACATTTCTAGATTAAAGTCCGCAAGGTACTAAATATGAACTTTGCGAAATATTCTTTGCAGTAAATCGTGAATTTAGTTGCAAATAGTGAGCATATAGAGCTTTGAATGTTCTACACTTTGCTCTCGAACTATTTTAATTTTTCATTCTAATAATAATAACTATCATTTGTTGCATCATCAGACGTTAATTTTAAATTCATTGGTCCAATCACTTAAGGGCAAAGTAAATTAGAAGATCAGTTACTTTCAATTTTCGAGGAACATCGTATTGTTCTAACGCTTCGTCAATCTTCGGAGTTGGTGCTGGTTCCAGCTTTCCTTCAGCAATAGAATCTTCTCTTGTTTCCTTTAGTTCCTATATTCAAACATTAATGAAATACGTTAAATAATATGTTTGTCTTCTACAGCGTACCGAGAGTAATGTATGAAATTCTAAGAGCAGAGAAAAATAGAATCCAATTAAGGCATTATAAAAGTGCGCACACCACGTGGATATACTGAAAATATATACTTTTAATTGTGGCCCGGCATGGCCAGGTGCTTAGGGAGCTCGACTCATAATCTGAGTGTCGTGGGTTCGAATCCCCGTCTAACAAAACATGCTCGCCCTTTCAGAGGTGGGGCATTTTAATGTGACGACCAGTCCCATTCTTCGTTGGTAAAAAGTAACCTGAGAGTTGGTGGTGGGTGGTGATGACTAGCTGCCTTCCCTCTAGTCTTACACTGGTAAATTAGGGATGGCTAGCGTAGATAGTCCTCGTGTAGCTTTGTGCGAAATTAAAAAACTAACAAAACGAACATATATTAAAAAAAGACGTTTTGAGTTAAGTTTAGAATGAAAAGAAATTGATTTGAATTTTCTTACAAAAGTTTCTTTCGCAAATCATGAAGTTTATAACTATACATTACTCAGTAACAGTGGCTACTTTTAACATTTTCTGTTCATATGCATCATTACATAGATATTTACATAAACCTACCCTTAAATACATGTTAGCCAGAGCTGTCCTGGGAATATCGTAATGGGAACAAGGATTTGGAATTAAACAACAGGTACAAACATCAACTGCTATAGCTGTTTGAGTACTTTCTTTTCTCGAGCAGCCTTTGTCAAGCGTCGATATTTGTTCCATACGAGTCTTGGGTAGACTTAGGGAAGTACAGCTTTTCCTGTTGATCTGTCCTGGTTCCTGACTTTCGTTTTGGACAGTTGCTGGACTTGGCAAGCAGGAACAAGAAATATAACGAGGTAACGTATTGCTACTAAATGGCATTATACAATAGCAAACGTTATCTGTCGGTTGGCCAGACGTGTTGATCGTTCCGTCCCCTACTTCCTCCCAGATTGGACTATTTCCTATACTGGTCACTTTAGAAGGGCTCTTTGGCGTGGTCACTCCATTATTAATATGGATACTTCGAGGGCGGTCATATAATGTTTCCAAGCAATTTCGTGGAACAGAATATTCAGAGCTTCCACTACTGGTGCTACTACTGCTATGACTGCTTTGAGAGCTAAGCGACGCCCTGTCTACGAAACGTTTAGTGTTACGACGACTCGTGGAGTTTCTTGTACGCAATACACTATCTGTAGAAGGAAATAATGGCCGAAGTTCTAATGCCCATGGAGTAGCAAAGTTTCTACTTTCTCGGCGATCGTCTGGAGAATATGGCCTCTGCCGGCTATTTAGTGTTATTCCAGTTTTTGTACAGTAGTGGCGACCACATTTGGAACAATGATCAAATTTCCTAGAGAAGAAATAAAAACGTTTAAAGTACATAAATCACGTGAAAACCCATAACTACAACTTATCATTGCCCTTATGGTAGATTGTATTAAAGAGACCAACATTTACGAGTGAATGTAACATGTCTCCGTCACGCAATTCCTATGTGGGCTGTTTTGACACCAGAAAAAAAAAATCGTGAAAAACACGTAACAATCGGTAACTGTCTACATCAATGCTTATTGGGACCTGTAAGAAGATATATTTGTACCAAATTTCATGTCATTTGGTTGACGTACACATGAACAGTTCACGAAACCCCAAAAATGCGTTTTCTTTATGGAACAATTGAGCACAGGACAAACATTCTTAAATTGTTTATATCTTTGTTTGGGACACGCATAAAAATAACTATGTATGAAATCCTATGTGACTTGGCCGAAATACGACAGAATAATTGTAAAAAATCCCTAAAGTTATGTTTGTTTTTTGAATTTTGCGCAAAGCTGCACGAGGGCTATCTGCGCTAGCCATCCCTAATTTAGCAGTGTAAGACAGCTAGTCATCACCACCCACCGCCAACTCTGGGGCTACTCTTTTACCAACGAATAGTGGGATTGACTGTCACATTATAACGCCCCCACGGCTGAAAGGGCGGGCATGTTTGGTGCGACGGGGATTCGAACCCGCGACCCTCAAATTACAGGTCGAACGCCTTAACCCACCTGGCCATGCCGGGCCCCTTAAATTATGCTTTGTTTGGTATTTTTACATCCTATAATTATTAAAAATGGACATGTTCATCATTTTTGTTTGTCAATGCATGGGGCTTGTAAAAAGCATCTTTGTATTAAATTTCATGTAAATTGCTCAAAATAGTGCTGAATAAATTACACAAAACTTCAAAACTATGCTTTTTTGTGAGCTCCGACCTCCCCTAAAATTATTCAAAATAGGCAAATCCATCGTTTTGTAAGCCAAACCATTGTATTGTGCGCATAAAAATTTGCGTTTATGCCAATTTTCATCATTATTGCTATAAATATGGTTACATAGGAGCCTGAAATATACATTTTGGATTGTCTTACCTTTGGCTCTATAAATACTAAATAAAAAATAAATATAATGAAGCCTGGTTGTATTGAACCAAGTTACAAACCTCCCAAGTTCCAAGTCAATCCATTGAGAAATAAAGAAATGGATGTCGGTTGGAAAGTGTTTGGAGGAAGAAGAAACAATTGAAAGACAGTATGTCATTCTGTTAAGACATAACAAAGAATTGGACGAAGCGTGGTCAGCTTGCCATGCTGTGGACCCAAAAATCCAAGACTCGCATTACTATGCTACTGAACACGCACCATACTTTAGATGTGGGTGTGTTATAACAGTCTCAGAGAACGTTGCTGTTCAGCTCAAACCCGGACAAGCAAGAGGATAATTCCTATCAAAACCACCAGTACATGTACTTGAATTATTAAACTCGTACATTATGTCAACCATAACTCAACCGAGACATTGTAGCTGTGGTCGAAAGTTTTATATCATCCTATACAATTAACTACTTTTACTTTATAACGACGAATGAAACTCGTTGAACGATTTTACGTTTAAGAGCTTCATGGAAAAATCTCAAGGACGACTCGAGCTTTCAACGCCTCATTTAGTTTCCGCCTGAGAAAATTAAGGTTTATTTGACTGAGGTTAAGCACAAAGCCCTACAACAGACTCTGTGTTTTGCCCACCAAGGGTATTAAAATTCGGTTTCTGTCATTGTATGTCCGCAGACATATCGTTGTGCCATTGGGGGTCGAGGATTAAAGAAATCTTGAGAAAAATCACGGAATTCACTGTAAACACTGTGTAATTCTATTGGAGCTTCCGGCAGACTTTCATGATATCATTTTTGTGGTTCCTTTGGTATAAATGGCTCGGCATGGCCAGGTGGTTAAGGCACTCGACTCGTAATCCGAGGGTCACAGGCTCGAATCCCCGTCGCACCAAACCTGCTCACCCTTTCAGCCGTGGGGCGTTATACTGTGACGATCAATCCCACTATTCGTTTGTAAAAAGAGTAGCCCAAAAGTTGGCGGTGTGTGGTGATGACTAGCTGCCTTATACTGATAAATTAGGGACGGCTAGTGCAGATAGTCCTTGTGTAGCTTCGCGTGTAATAAAAAAGAACAAATCAAACTTTGATATAATTACGTGAAGATCTAAGTTGTAACCACATAGTTGTTTCTAAGAATGTCTTGATTTTAAAATTCGAGGGCGTTGCAAAACGTTTGGCCATACCTTTGAGAAGTCGAGGCCAAGGTTGTTCGAGACAAACCAAAGTTACTTACCTATTTATAACAGATTCCACATAAAGAAATGTCTAAAAATTGTTGTGAATTTTTATGGCAAGCCTTTGATAATTTATTTGGCTATAAAAAAGTAAATACTAAAGTAAAGTCTAAAGATACACTTCACGGAATTGACCAGTAGAAGAAAGTAATGTTGGTAATTAGGTTTGAAAAATCAAAAAGTTAATGGCCCACAAGAAATTCGATAAGTATGCAGTTTTATAGCATTGAAAGTAATTAAAATATTATGAATGTTCTATATGCGTTGCGTATCAAACATAAACCATCCAGAACTGATAGTTTTTCTTCACGAACCTGAAAAATATTAAGATCGTTTTAAGGTTTCTTCTACTTAGAAATAGTACGTAATATTGAACAAAAATCTTATAAGAACTCTAACAAACGAAAACATAATTCATACTTAAATTACTTCATAGATCAGTAAAAACATTTTAAAGCATTTAATCCATGTTAACTTTCATCATTCGAATAGACTTTAAAGTAGAATTATGTAGCTTGGGTGCCAAGTGTTATTACATTTAAACAATGATGTGAGCCCTATGTCTCCAAATTAAGTGACTTCTACTGCTGTTTAACTGCATCAAAGAAATGAATTAAAAACATCTGTCGGCGGTTCAGTACTTGGCTTCAGGGCTTAAGATCTGAGTTCAGCCCTTAGGGGATACAGCTTATAAATCCGCTGTGTAGCTTTAATGACAAAATAGAGTAAGCAAACAATTTTTGAAAAGTTATAATTTTATCCATCATGAATAATAACAAAATAACTTAAGACTTGAATTAATGTTTAATGAGGAAACTACTGAACTGAATAATGAATTATGAATTAATATACAATAACAAATTCGGATTTCAGTTATTACAACGTTTTTATCATCAGTTTTTTTTACTTGCAGATGTCATAAATTCGTGGTTCATTAGAATGATCTCCACACTATTGTTTAATTTCGATGACCTGTGAAACGAATCATGACATTGAAGACAGTTATGGATAATTATATGTAAAAATGTAATGTCATTGGCTGTAAAAATTCAAGCGTGTACATACCACAGTGTTTTATCATCTGATGAAATTATATTGGTCACAGGATTGTTGCTTTCAGTTCGATGAGGAAGTTTTGGTGATACCTCTTGGATGTCACTTAAATTCATCGAAACTGTCTCCATACTTTCAACGTCACTAACTGCAACTACAGATGTTGCTGTGCAATGAGAAGCAAAAGAGGGCCAACGGTAATGAAGTTTACAAGTATTGTTCCCTGGATATTCCCTAAGTAAGGTTCGACTCGATTCAGTACTTGATTTGACAAAGGACTTGACGTTGGTTTTTGACTGCAGAGAAACTCGAGTCGAAGATTCGCAAACTGTACAAAAAAAATCAACACAATTACGATGACTTGAAATCACAGTTACTCAATCTGCAAATACAAAAAAAAATTAAAATTACAATCAAATCAATTAATATAAAAAAGTAGTGAAATTATATACCACGTAGTACAATTTTTTGTTTTCCGTAAATCACATTTTAAAATTTGATAAAGGAAAGTTCACTTTTTATCCATTGACAACAAAAGTGTAAATGAACTGAAATTCAAACCAAAAAGAAATTATTTCAAACCCATTACCAGAATTTTTTCTTGATGCCACTTTTCGCTTTCCTGCTAGTTTGCCCCTGGTGGCTAAATCAAAGGCCTTCGTCAAGTCTTCAGCTTGGTTAGTGAGAAGAACGTGTACTCCTTCTCCTGTTTAATATTAAACTCTAATGGATTTTTTAATGTTTTTAATAATAGAAATAACGGAAGGTTGCATGTTTAAGGAACAACAACATACTTTATCCATCACAATAAAAGTCTATCATTCGGTCTATGATTGCTTTGTTTACTAAATTTCACAGTAAACAATCTAAAAATATGTAACAAAAACGTACTATTTCTGTAACTTTACGTTTCACTGTGTTTCTGCTTTTTATTGTTTCTCAAAAGCAACACATTATTCTTTCTTTAAATAAACTATTTCTTTAAAAATATAACAAATCAAGCTGTGTCTTACCATTAAACATGAACGCGGGAACAATTTTGAAGCTGAAAATTGAAGGTGTTAAATGTCATAAAACCCGAAGGTTTCATGTAATACACATATTACATCTTCAATTACTGGGGATGCATCTGCACCCTTCGCGCCCCCACTCCCTCGTCCACGATACTATATCTATTTTAGGTACAACAAAATGCTTATACTTGTAGTCTTCGATATTTTGAACCAAATATTTTGTTTGTTTGTTTTGAATTTCGCACAAAGCTACTCGAGGGCTATCTGTGCTAGCCGTCCCTAATTTAGCAGTGTAAGACTAGAGGGAAGGCAGCTAGTCATCACCACCCACCGCCAACTCTTGGGCTACTCTTTTACCAACGAATAGTGGGATTGACCGTCACATTATACGCCCCACGGCTGGGAGGGCGAGCATGTTTAGCGCGACGCGGGCGTGAACCCGCGACCCTCGGATTACAAGTCGCACGCCTTACGCGCTTGGCCATGCCAGGCCTTAAGACTAGAAGGAAAATAGCTAGTCATCACCACCCACCGCCAACTCTTGGGCTACTCTTTTACCAACGAATAGTGGGATGGACTGTCACATTATAACGCCCCCACGACTGAAAGGGCGAGCATGTTTGGCGCGACGGGGATGCGAACTCGCGACCCTCAGGTTACGAGTTGCATCCCTTAACACGCTTGGCCATGCCGAGCCAACCCAAATATTTCATATACAGAACAAACTTTATGTACGATTACATTTTACAATTTTACATGTTATAAGTAAATGCATTTTTTTTTTACATTTTCTTATATCTACGTATATACATATAGACAACATTTCATATTGAATTTAGTCGGACAAAGCTTAGTGGTTAGCGTGCCAGGCTGTATAGCAGAAGGTTCGAGCCGCGATACGCTTCTAAAAATGCCTTGCACTTTCAGTTGTGAAAGCGTTATAACTATCACAATCACTACTGGTATTTAGTAAAGAGCAGCCACATGTTGAACTAAGCTTAGCATTTCGACAGTAAGGTTGGCTATTTTTGAACTTTGGGATCTCTGACTTGAGCCTTTGATTCACGCATAACATAAGGTGTTATGCTATATGAAAATGATAAATTATTGCCAAAGATGTTGATAATTTTGTAAACACCAGCCATTCTAACTATCTTGATTTTTGTTGGTTTTTTACCCCCTTAAATTTGGCTTTCGTTTGAATACTATAGTTTCAGAAATACTTAAAATCCGCCAGTGAAAATATGGTCTGTCTATAACGGTTATTTTAAGTTATGATTAATTTGAGAAACGATTTAATTTCTTGTCAAAAGAATATGTGTATTAAACTGACACTATGTAGTATAGCCCTCAATAACTAAAGACAATTCAACATACACTTTCTAATCGTTTTACAGCCGCTGATAGGAAACAAAAGCAAAACAAAAACTTGAATTAAAATCACACATCTAAAATGGTGGTATTTAATCGATTATATAATTTTTAGATCTCGATATTGTGTCCGTATCCATATATACAGTCTCGATTTGTTCGTTGTGTAGTTGAAAAAAAAATGTAAACAATGTTTTAGAAATTTATTACTAAAGCAGAGCACGAGAATTTTAAAGTTGACTATTTTACCTCGACCACAGAGGGAGCCACCTTCAAAACAGAATTTATTGTCCACCACGCCAAATTTGCGAAGTTCCTTCAAAGGCCATGTGCCTAGCAGTCTGGGAGGTATACCAGCTGTTAAGCAAAAAGTGTAATCTTGTAGGTGAAGTCGTGCAGGTCCACACGATAACTTGCTTTTTGGTGGAATATGTGAAATCTGTACTAGGTGTTGTTGTTCTGAAAGTAAAAATATGAATAATTCATTTTAGTGAAATCGTGATGTATGAAACTTGCTCTTCGGTTTAGTTTGTATGCATTATCCAACAAATTAATTTACTTAACTGGAATCGTGTCTACTGCCTGTGAACTTATGAATGTCCACTTGTTTTGACAAACGGTATTTTAAACGCAATGCCTCAGTAAAACAAAACAATCGTGGATATTTTAAATCTAAATATCTTCAAGTTATTCGTGAACAATTTTTTTTGAAGTAAATTAATTACTTTTGAAAACAACTAAAGCGAATTTGACATGATACATGGAAAGGGGTTAAAGAAGCCACAAATCGTGATGTTATTATCCATCTACAAGTAATTTACAGACACAAAATGCCAATGTAAAATAAACACATTTCCTAAGAATGAGCCTCGATGCTAAAAACCCAATCTAAGTATCAAATTCGTCGACTAAATAACAATAACCACAGGAACTAATCTCATTTTACTGTTGCTTCAACGGAAATGTATTTAGCTTCCGGTAATGTATATTCATTGTATAGATATTTCCTTTGAAATAACTTATAGATGTCCGAGCAAACAGAGCGTATCGATTAAAAACCTAGTTTGAAGTCTTAAATATAACTATTTGTGCTGAATATTTAGAATTCAAGGTATATATGCCTTAAAACAAATAAAACAATCAAATAAGTTTACCTTTGTATAATCAAAATGTTTGAATATGTACATTGCCGCATTTTTACAAAGAAAAGTCTCTCTCTATACATATATATATGTATATAAAGCTGATTAAATAATGTGCTGTAAAATTAATCTGTGGTAAAATGTATTAATGTTAATGGATTTTCAACTCGCTAATAAAAAACAAACAGCAATTAAAGTAACTTTTCTGTTTGTAGCAAGTAAACGGATATTATATATATAGATATATGATATGATTCATTCACACGTGTTTTTCTTCGTAGACTATTGATTGTCGATTATTTTACTGGATACTTTTATTTGCCAAAGTCAGGTCTCTATGAAGTTAAACAAACTAAAAAGTCATTACATTAGTAATGCCATCTTTAAAAAAACAACTTCAACAAATAATGAGCTTCTTACTCTTATTGGTTAGGTTTAAACAATTTAAACAAAACATTCTTTGCTGTTCTTCACGAGTTGTGAAATGAAATGATATTTTTTTCGAGTTACTAATCTTGGCTTCACTAGTTGTGAATTGAAACGATTATTTCTTTGAGCCACCCCGCCAGTACAGCGGAAAGTCTGCGGATTTACAACACTAAAATTAGGGTTCGAGTCCCCTCGGTGGGCTCAGCAGATAGCTCGCTGTGGCTTTGCTATAAGAAAAACACACATACTCTTTGAGTCACTAATCTTGGCTTCACTAGTTGTGAGTTGAAATGATAATTTCTTTGAGTCACTAATCTTGGCTTCACGAGTTGTGAATTGAAATGATAATTTCTTTGAGTCACTAATCTTGGCTTCACGAGTTGTGAATTGAAATGATAATTTCTTTGAGTCACTAATCTTAGCTTCATGAGTTGTGAATTGAAATAATTATTTCTTCTAGTCACTAATCTAGGCTTCACGAGTTGTGAGTTGAAATGATAATTTCTTCAAGTCATTAATCTTGGCTCCACGGGTATGTGTAGCTATAACTTAATTATTAAAATTTATTTCTTTTAATTCAAAATATTACGCTGTGTGTGTAATATTTGTAGTTAAAATGGTTCGAGATTCAATCTTATTGCAATAAATTTTCAAAGATTTTCTGGGGGAAGGGAAGCTTCTAGATACTCCTAGAAGTGGCAATAACCTGACCACTTCGAAATTGTATTCTACGGCAATGCATATCCTGGTATATGTGTAGTAAGGTAAATTTACTTTAGTAATGAATTATAGGCATTCAGTATCTGCAAGTTTTATTTTCAGCTTTGATATGTGTATATTTTCGTGTCAGAAATAATATTAACACTTGCCTTCAACGAGATGAGCTCTAATCTTAACCTGCCACTGTATGAGAAGTTCTCGAGAATCAAAAGCCACGACAACGACAACTTCTGGGCAGATAAGGGCCATAGTGTTGCTTTCTTTGTCCAAGGTAAAACACGTCTCCATTCCCAAAAATCCTTCCAGCGATAAGGATGCTTTGGTTGGTCCATTTTGACACCTTTCTTTACTGTCTCGATACAGCTGTAGATGAATACAGTCTGAAAATGATAAACTATGCATAATGAGAATCTTGTTAAATATTTTCGCTTGTTTATCGATTGATTAGTTGATTTGCATGTATGTTTAATACAATAAGTAACTGTTTTATGTTTGACAGTTTCTGTTACTGGTTTGAACGACTATAAAGTCAACTCAGAGCTTAAAATTGTAGTTTTAAACTTAGAGTAAGCTTTAAATTATCAACTATTATGACATGGGTATTCCACAAACTATATAATTTTTTAAGCATAGTTTAGATTCCACAGAGAAAATTTATAGTTTATATAGTTTTACTTTAAAACCAAACGTCCTCCATTGACTATCTGCAAAACATGACTCAAGATTGACGCTTTTCTTATTGTTTCTATTCAAGGCTGTCTCTGTCCTCTCTGTAGGTTTTTCTGAGCCTTGATGGTTACCAAGCTAACCTTGTAAATTTACTTACTCAACAATAATGTTCAAAGATAGAGCTGTCGCGGCTCAGGTTTGTATCATTGCAATTATTTGAAATGACATAGAAGACACCGTTTCCAGAGTCACTTGGGACTTTGAAAGTTACCTAGACACAAAAGGAGCTGGACGACATGGAAGCATGAAAGGAAACAATTTATTATAACTTTGTTTTTTGTTTTTACTGCTTTCAATTCACTTTTACTCTGAGAGTCAGGTCACGTAAACATATACCAATTTTTAATATTATTGTATATTAAAATTTTTCTACCTTTCGTTACAGCTACTTTTAGTTTTCGTTTAAAGTAAAAACAGCCATAGTAAAGAAATAAACCCATAATTGTTTCATTTTTCGCCAAGCTGCTCTTTTTCTGCTCGCTACTTGTTGACAAATTAAAGTTACCCACCACAAGTATTGACACATTGAACCTCGAGAGGGTTTAACTTGCTAGCTGCTAGATGTTTCAACTAACCCCAAAAGACAGTTTTGCTGAAAATAAAGGAGAAGCTTAGACTATTTTATTTTAACGTCTTCACGTTCCATTCATTACACTTTTCATGAAACCGCTCTACAGCATTTTGTTCTCAAGCTAATTAAATATTTGAGACGATAATTTTACTTATCCACATAACTCAATTGAAAAACCTTTAGGATGACCCCCACTTCTTATTGAAAGTAAAAAAAAAAACTTTGTTTGCTTCAATTTCGCGCAAAGCTACATGAGGGCTGTCTGCGTTAGCCGTATATAGTTTAGCAGTGTGAGACAAGAAAGAAGGCAGCTGGTCATCACCATTCACCGCCAACTCTTGGAATACTCTTTTATCAACGAATAGTCGGATTGACCATCATATTATAACGTTCCCACAGCCGAAAAGACGAGTATGTTTAATATGACTGTGATTTGAACCCGCGACCCTCAGAATGCGAGTTAAGTGCCTTAACCATCTGGTCATGCCGGGCTCGACAGAAAAAAAAACACTTCAATAATGTTTTCGATAATAAGAATACAATCTTATAGATATAATAGCTTTATACTCGCTAACGCATGCAATAACACATTTGTTATTGTATTTATAGTACACAAAAAATAAGAAATATGAATTCATTTTGTGTTACTTAACATTTACTTTGTTACTGATTGATCGAAATGTGAAATTTAAAAACACCAGTTGGTCGACGTTTTTTAAAATTAATTTTAAATAATATACGTTATCAACACAAAATGAACACTAATGATAGTTGTATAAATTACAGTGCTACATTTTCCATAGTGTCAACATTGATATATTTTCCTTTATTGAAATATAAACTGCCTTTATAAGCAGTAGTTAGTAACTTTACCGATAAAACTGGTTTTTATTATATGTTTGTAAGTTGTGTCATTTTTCTATATACTTGTGCAATAAAATAATGTAAATATATAAAAATTTAAACAACTTTATTAAATAATATATTTAGTTGCGCTGATTGTAATATAGCACTTTGTAGGTTTATTAGGACTCTTGTGTGTACACAAATCGTGTACATATCCTTGCATATGACATCACATATGAAACGTAGATAAATAAATACTCAAGTTTAATTCAGTACATGTTCAACTCAAAGACAAAAAAATAAGAATTTAAGATAAATGTAGTTCTTAATACCCATAATTAGCGAGCGATCTTTTGTTCTAACAAGTTTGATCGAACTCCTCAGCTAAACCTTTATTGATATACGTACGTTTATTCTGACTTAAATGTGCAACACAATACACATTTCTTCTCTTGATTATATAACAAAATCGGTTTCGAAGTTTCTACATACAAGAGCAAAATTTGGAAGTGTTTTTATGGCTGCATGGTACACAAAATTTAATAATAGATCTCTATAGGTAATTTTTGTTTATTCAGCTAAAAGACAGAAAAGATTTCTACTAAGCTAATGCATGAAAAGGCATAGTTCTTATTAAGCTGAGGAAATGAAGACAAATCTCCTATTAAGTTAAAAAATCACAGTGTATCGAAACCCGGATTCGAGCGTTGTAAGTCCGCAGACATACCGCTGTGACACTAGGGGATAAAATCAGAAGGCAAAGTTCCTCTCAAGATAAATAGATAAAGAGGGAGATCCCTATTAAGTGATATATAATAGAGCAAGCATTACATTAAGTTGAAAGATATGAAGGTAAAACTCCTATTAGGTAATAGAAGGGTTAAAGATGAAAGAATTAAGTTCTTATTAAGGTAAGAAATCAGAGAAAAACAAACATTCGTGTTATGTTAGAAGAGAAAGGATAAATTTCATAGAAATATGAGACTATAAATTTTCTATCAGAGGTAAACGTTCCTTTTAAATAGATGGGACGATGCTGTTTTACTTTATTAGAATAAGTAAAAAAGTTTCTTCACACAAAGCCACAAGAAAATAAAACCACTAGAGCATCCATGGAAAAGCCTTTGTTTTCTGAGTTCTCTGGTTACAAACCTAAACCACTACGTTCTCCTGTTAAAATGAAAAAAGCTGGGAATTTGCCAGCATTACTACGAGCATTTATCAGTTGGTTAATCTGCATTTTCAACAACTATTGATTGCATGTAAAAAGTTTGCAATAAAATAACTTGACTAAAAACTCAGTTTACATCAAATAAAAGTATTAAAAATCAATGAGCAATATTTAGGTTTTATAAAATAGTGTTTTTAAATAGAAATGCTAATTTTATTAAAGCATCATTGATGAGGCTTATTTATTCTAGGGAGTTTTTTTATTAAAGCTCTACCTACAGGACGAAAGTGTATGTAAACTTCTTTTATCTGCAATATAGTGGAGCGTGTGATATCACAACTTATTTTATTAATAACTGCTTTCTGTGCTCTGCCATAAAATTTGATTGTGTTTTAGGCTAGTTAAAACTTTTTTAATATAACTGTAATAACAGAAAGACGAAGATCAGGGACAATATTAATCAACGGTTTCGTTACATCAGTTAGACGATAAAGGTTTCCCTAAGAAACAGAAACCATTGTTTGAATAACAGGAGTTGCCAACTTACATTCAAATTAGATTGTGTGCGGTTACGTTGTCAGAGTGTTATATATAGACAATGCTGTGAAATAATTTGGTATGTGCTCTTCATATTGTTAACAGTGTCTAATATTCGTGTACAAAGTCCATGTTATGTACAAGAAGGGTTTATAACATTTAACGCTGAATATAATCAGAGAAATAGGAAAAAGTGGTTGTTCCTTTACAGTCTTCATTAGTTTAGTGTTCTCTGATGAATTACGTTTATTTATTATTCATGTAACAGGTAAGTACCTGTAACATCGTCTCTCTTTTCGAAATCTATCGCATGCGAGCACCTGACGTCACAGAAAGTTCCCGCTTACTTCTCGTCTCTAACGTATTAGAATTGACAATCTTTCATTTTATGACTACAGTTAACTGTAATTATATATACGTCAATATATTGGTGGCGCAAAGGGATAGAAAGGGGACGATTAAATTTAGAATTAGAAGTTCAACGGATATCGAACCAAAGTTTCTATGGTTGTAAGACCACATACATATCACTGTGTCACTGGAGGGTAACTCGTTCGTAACTAACTGATCGTTCTACAGTTATTTTATATTAGAGAAAAATAAAAACTTGTATGTATAAGCAAAAGATTGTGACTATGTATCTACATAAATGAAGTTACTTTTTGTTCAAACGTTATATTGGCTTAATAACTAGGATAATATCAAGCAGGTACTTTAAGATTATTAAACGATTCAGTAAATACTACCAACTTTAAAATTGTTAAAACCTTAACATTTTATGTTCGTATAAAATTTGTATTTTAATTTTGTGCATTTATAAACTAGAACTTTTTCTACTTCTCTGTATAACGTAAGAAGTTTGTACAAGTTCATTAAAATATAACCTGATTACTTATGCTGCTAATTAATACCTATGTAATACGATAGGCGCTACGTCATGTAAAGCTTAGCGAGAGACCTTTAAGGACGTGATTCTCTGTGGTAACTGTACAATATCATTATATGCATATAATATTGTATATTGCTACGTATTTACTTTTGTATTATACGTATTTAATCGTGTTTCCACACAAAATATTTCATTTCACAAAATTTACAAAACGTTTCTCAGTGGCTGAAATGTCTGTTAGTTATTAACTTTTGACATCTACCGTACCCCAGTACCTGTAAACAGGGCCGGATAATTTCTTAAGCACAGTTCTAGGGCCTACGAAAATTTAAGGGCTTACAGAAACTATGGGCCTATGAAAATTTTCCTGAAAAGTTAACCTTTGGTTTAACTCATACGGCTTGTAGGACCTATGAACAGAAGGTACCTAGGCCCTACGATCGCCTTGATCCGGCACTGCCTACAAATATCCCTAACTATGTCAAAACTACACTTTTTTTCTGCTTAGTTCCTAGCTTATTCGAATCTTGTATCACTTTTTTTGTTTTGAATAGTTATTAAATGAAGCAAAACCAGCCAAAATCAATATGGCGGACAGGATTTTGGACAAATGTGGGTATTCCTCGGACGCTAAAGATCTCTTAGCATGTTTTTATAGGTTTCTAAATCAACACATCTTGAAATTTTTAGTTTTATACTAATTTGTTTAAAGTTTGGCCGATATTTTTTCGTCTGAAGTTATTGGGCGACCAGACTTAATGTGTCTGTGTGGTCCAATTCGTGCTATTGAAAAGTGCAAACCAAGTATGTGATAATTTACAATACTAACTCTTGCTTGGAAGAAGGTACTTAACCCTTTGTAAAATTTGGCGTGAGTGTGTGTTTTCTTGCAGCAAAGCTACATCGGGCTATTTGCTGAGCCCACCGTGGGGAATCGAACCCCTGATTTTAGCAATGTAAATCCGTAGACTTACCGCAGTACTAGCGGGGGACAAAGGGCGAGCATGTCTGGTGTGACGGATATTTGGCGTGAGAGAATTTAGGACTCTTCAGTTACTCTCTAGAATCAACATCGGAATTCTGTGGTCACTTTAACCCAAGTGACAAATTCTATATTTAAAGTGTTATCTAATGATCGAGAGCAGTGGTATAAGACTCTAAACTCATTACCTCTTTCCCATAAACTAACAGCACTAAGTAACACAGTGAGGACTAAACGAAACATTGCTCTAAAATCATTTTTAACCAATCAGTAAAATTCATATGACGAGTACATATGCGCATGCGCACAGTCGTGCTGTTATACGTTTATCTATTTTTGACTGTGTAAAATTTGATCTTCTTCAATATATTAAATATGATGATATAAAAACAGGCGAAAAATCAGCTCCAGTTTTCAAACTCTGTGGCGTTCATAATTTCTGATAAACTTACGTTTAAGTAATATTGTTTAACTTATATTTTAAATCAGTTCCTAATTTGAATTTAGTACTTTGACTTGGTTTTAGATCTATGTAACCACCTCTTAATTCGTCTTTATTTACTTTATCCACTATTCATAAATGAATAACCATTCCTTCAATCTTCTTGACGTTATAAGTTGAGGACGTTGCCTTTTTAAAACTTAAATGTCGTTGGGCAAGCTGTTAAAACAATATGTAGGAAAGTTAAAGTCCCTAAAAAAAAAGTGATATTGATTTACGTGAAATGTAAATAATTTTGTATTAAAATATACCGCAATGCTATTATTATTATTGTAGTTATTTAAACAAATTATGATATTAAAATTATAATATGATCGAGCTCGAAGATCAAAAAAAGGTTTTATTTGAATGTCTTACCGCCTTAATAAAAGCCTTCGTGATGAATGCATATTTTTCATTAACTCTGTTTATAATAAGTATGCAAACTGTACTTCAATTGTAATTTCGTATTGATACAACTCAGTGTAAGATATTGTGTTTTAATACAACATGTGAGTGGAATTCAACAAGGAAACATTTCGAACAAGGAAAGAATGCTAATCACACCGGATACAGCTCACACCAATATGCTAATCACACCGGACACAGCTCACTCCAATATGCTAATCACACCGGATACAGCTCACTCCAATATGCTAATCACACCGGATACAGCTCACTCCAATATGTTAATCACACCGGATACAGCTGACTCCAATATGCTAATCACACCGGATACAGCTCACACCAATATGCTAATCACACCGGATACAGCTCACTCCAATATGTTAATCACACCGGATACAGCTGACTCCAATATGCTAATCACACCGGATACAGCTCACACCAATATGCTAATCACACCGGATATAGCTCACTTCAATATGCTAATCACACCGAATACAGCTCACTCCAATGTATTTTCCTCTTTTTCAAAACAAAGGTTTATTGAACGAAAGAAACGACAAAACTTTTAAGATACTTGCTTATTGGACAGCATCATTGTAAGTCCAATCACAGATACGACAAGGAAAAAAATGTTAAAGCAGTAATCATTACGAAGAAAGGTATGAAAAAACCTGAAAATCCTTTTTTTCTATTTAACAGATCTTTGATTATCAAATCTCCTGAAAATAATCGAGTTTGAAAATTCGGTGAAATAATTCTTGAAAAAATTAGTTAAGTTATAACAAGCATCCGAAACCAATGCACACATACGATTACATTGGAATTCTAATACTTGCACTTACAAATGTTTTTAAGAAATCTGGACTTTTTATAATTGTACCTAGAAATATTAAGAAACATTATTTTTACGCCTACAAAAATTCTAACGGCTAAAACTATTATAGTTGCATCTATGTTCCTATTACCTTTCAATATTTTATCAACCAAAACACTTATTTTACTGGATATTTATTGCACAATATAAATATTACAATTTATAACGTTTCGTAGACCAATGGTCTTAATTATTAGCTGTATAAATGTTTGTTTGCCTTTTGGATTTCGCGCAAAGCTACACAACGACTATCTGTGCTAGCCGTCACTAATTTAGCAGTGTATGGCTAAAGGGAAGGCGGCTAGTCATCATCACTCACCACCAACTATTGGGCTACTCTTCTACCAACGAATAGTGGGATTGACAGTCACATTATAACATTCCCATGGCTAAAAGGGCGAGCATGTTTAGTGTGACGGGGATAACAAAGCTGCAACCCTCAGATTAAGAGTCGAGTGCACTAACCTAAACAATGGCTTGTTTGTGCTCTGCTCACCATGGGTATCGAAACCCAATTTCTAGCGGTGTGAGTCCGCAGACATATTGCTGTGCCACTGAGGGGCAGTTGTATAAAAGACCTGCATTTTTGAGAAATTAAGTTTTCGTATTTTGAACACAAGTGTTACAAGTCCATCTATAAAATGGTTTATATGTTTTTTATGAGATACAATTGGTTAAAAGATTTACGAAATTCAGCATTAAAATCTGTATAATATACTGTACGTGTACGTAAAAAAATCGACACACTAAACAAGTGTTCTTCACATCGCCAAAGGTAGCCATACAATTTGGAACCATATATATTTGTATAAATAGATAGTTTTCCGTAGAAATATTTTGGATAAACTTCTGAGTTTTATATTATTGAACATTATTCTCTTTATTTCGTTTAAAGCTCATAGTAGTTGTTTAATGGTGGTTGTTATTGTAAATGGGAAAAGGATAAAGAAATAGCTTGATTTCTTTCATCATTCTTTGTATCGTTTCGGCAATAGGTCTATTTCACGAACAAAGTGTCAGAACTGTTAAAGAAAAATCGTTCACGACATAAAGCAAAGTTTCCATTATTACTGACTGACACATATGACACATTTTACAGTTTCACGGAAAAAAATGTAGAAGCGGTCGATTTAATTCCTTTGCTCGTATGTTTTTAAATGTTTTCAAACGTATTTAGTAAATACCCAGATCAATATTGCAGTTTCGAGGTATAACGGTAATCATTCAATGTGTCCTAATATGACTTATTTTCAGAACTAGAATTACATAAGATATATGTGTTGCATGCACCCCGTGGCAATTTCAACACTTGCAAATTTCCTGGAATAAAATAATATTACCTTTGTTAATTGGTTTAAATACACATTTCTTTCAGTGTGCCTGTGAGAAAAAAAAAATTGGATGGTTGAACTTAGAGATTTTCGAACAATTGTTAAAATAGATACATGACTTAAATAAAGTTATATATACAATTTATCAAGAACAAAACCAAAAATAAATTGTTGCACATAATGACGATCTTAAAATTTGTAGGTTGTTGTATTGTTGTATCACTCGCATGTGTGTGTGTGTGATGAAAACACGATACAAGTGAATAAATAAACAATACACAAACAATTTTAAATTTTTTTTATTAAGATTATATGTACATAATTATTAAAAGCTAAACGTATGATTTTGAGAGATACCAAAGTTGAAAAATAAATCAAATGAATATTGTTAATGGATAGTTGGGGTCCGCTCTTTCAACATCCTTCCCCCCCCCCATCGCATTAACTCAACGGTATGGATAATACTAAAAGTTAGATTTTTATATTCGAGATGGCTATTGCGCAAACAACACAAAGAATATAACACAGCATTTTCCCATTAGTTTATTAATATTCACTACTCAACATAAAACATCCAGTAGAAGGAAGTTTCTATTTTCCGTTTTTATTAATATTGTCTCTGTCTCTCTTTCTTATACCCTCACGTGTATGTATCTAAATATAAAGACATTCATCTCAGATACAGCTCTAAAAAGCTTTCTCTAAGTTTAACTGATCGCAAAAGTAGACCTTTATCCTTCATGGACCAAAAAAAAGAAAAAGGTAGGAAAAGGAAAAATGAGTTAACTTTTATTAACCCACAAAGAGAGGAAGATATTGTTTATAGTTCATAAGAATATTTTTTAATCCAGCGGCTTGAAAACAAGGCTTCATGTTAGTTATCTCCCCGGAAATCATCTGTTTTAACCACTCGCACCATTATACAATAGTGTGTTATCTGTCAGTCAGAAGATACTAAAATTACGTCTCATTAGAGGTGGTTAATGTTGCAGTTTGTACTGCATTCTATAGGCTACAACATAACATGAAATACGAACTTAAAAGCAAGAAATAGGAATATTTGTTGATCTCAACTTTGGTTTTATTTATTCTTCAAACAAAACACTTTGGGGGAACCTGCAAAGTGCATCTAGATTTCCCAGTACATCCGCACTTCTTTGCGATTTAAATGCTTCCTGAAAATATGAAATTAGAGATAAAGAGGCACACACACACACACACACACACATGTAACTGAAAATTTCAATCAGTATTTAGATTACTTACCATGCAAAAAATAAAACACAAATATTATAATAGAAACTTTAAATATTTTGAATTTGAAAATTTTAACCGATTGAAAAGTACTTTGTAAAAATTAACAAACTACAAGAAAGGAGGAAAGATATAACCACGTGTATTACTTCAGAATCTAACGTAAAATATTACGTGTACGAGTCTCCGCGACGTTACTCGTTTCAATGTTGCAAAAACAGTTGACGTTGTTTTTTCTTTTTTTCTACTTTTAGGCTTACGATAAAAAATGTGAAGGACTAACCTCTTAAATCATTTATTTCAGAACGCAGGTTTAATTCAATAGTGGAATGGTAAACCTAATGTCAGGCAGCTTGGTGATTTGATTTCCATGAAACAACATCTAACTTATATTGAACGATGCTACAGAGGAACGGTCTTACTTAGCTGTGGACCAACTTCTTCAGGAGGGAAAAAATCGAGAAGAAAGTACTTTTCTTTTAGTATGTCACCTTTTATTTTTGGCGTAATCTTGGTATAACAACCGATATATTGAAAACTGGGGATCACTCTATAGTTGTTTGTATATTCATTAATCTTTGGCGAGTTTTATTAACACGTTGAAACTAATAAAAGTGAATTAATTTTCGTATAGAAAAACACCGAAAAGCGTATTCGTTTATACGTCGTATAGATTGTGAAATGGGAAAATTTAAATTATATGAAATATGTGAAACTACAGTTTAGTGATTCAGACCTTACAAAACACATACAAGTGATATTAATCTGCTACTCGTCCAACAACTCATAATCTGAAACGTTTAGTTGACATTGATTTGAGCCACAGCTATAGAACGATATTGTATAAAATGCTCAGATATTAATAAAACAAGTTTGTATCTTTTTCTTGTCAAAATTTTAAATTTATTGTTAATATTTATTTTGCTTAGTCCGTTGTGGATACTTATTTTTGTTTTGATGCATCACAAAATATTTCTAACCTTTGAAGTTACCCATTGATGCTAGTAAGTGCTCTCAGTCCACCGTTATCACGTTGAATATTATTAGCCTTCAGCGTATTCTTACTTGTTAAAGTATAGCAAAAAAATTACTACTTTTTGGCTTCACGGCTTTTCATATTTTAATAAAGGATTATTGATATCCTATATACCTAATGTTTGAGATGTGTAGGCTACAAACATAAACGCTCAACGAACCAATTATATTAATATTACAAGTGAATTTCTTAAAATCACGAAACGTTATGCTTAAAAATAAAAGATATAATTTTAGTTTATCTCACGCAGTTTTCCAGGATTTCGCTGGAAAGCTTGGAAAGGTTTAAATCATTTTTCAGAATTAAAAACATAGATATTCAAACTTTAATACAGCTTTTCACTTCTCACCATCAGTGATAACACAACATGTGTCACAAAGCAGAAGTGCAACGTGCATGGTATACTGTTTGATTTTACGGTGATTTGTATTTCTGGTGTTTAACGTCAGACGTTCTTCTTTCTTTTCAGGATTCGCTTGTAGAACTTAAATTATGGTGTAAATTGTGAAGGAAATATTTAGCTCTCCTAAAGGAACCATAAACGTTTCTAATTAGCGTAAATTTAATGCAACCGTTTCGTTTTTGTTTTTTTGTATGGGAGGTGGGGGTAGGTTGCCTGTCGAAGTCTATCTCGTAAATATTAAAAATACAAAATAGTTAATAGAATAAAGTACCGGTTAAACACTTAGATTACTCATTCGCATTGCTTTAACTATATTTTTATCTTAAATATAACCATCGTAGATTAATTTCAAGAGCTTTACAACAGTGTTGAATTCGTTCTTACTTACCTCGACCTTATGAACTTTCAAACGTTTTTGAGTTTTGACTATAAACCATTTTGAATGGAAATAATACAAACATACAAAAAATATAACAAATACGAAACATATTTGCGAAACCTATTGGTTTATTCTCTTAATACCGAGCAATATTTGATACCGAGCCCAGTTAGCGTAAAACCGCCAGAATGACACAGAAATTCTACGAAGAGTTCCGCAGCACGTTATGGTGTGTTGCGTGCAATAACCCTCTTATCGTACTGTAATGTATGTCTCGCTGATAATCATATTATTTTTAGATGTAACTGTTCACGTGATATAAAGATAAGATATTATAGGTGAGATTAAAGAGGGGAATAATAGTGTATAAGATAATGAATAAGATAGCATCTTTCAAACTGGGAAAGAACAGTCTTTGAGTGAAACTTGTTTTATTCTTTTCCAGTTTTTAAACAATGTTTAGAAATGTCCAGTTTCATCTGGAAACAGACCTCTTTTTTATCAAGTTGGATACCAGTTTCATCAGAGCGGATGATAAGGTGTTGTTCCTGGATGTTGGAGTCGCTTTATCGAATACGTAGCTGTTATCTGCCTTTAAATACGATGGTCTTCGCCCGGATGGTCACTTTCTGATAAGCGAGGTTCGTTTTTCCTACAACGGTAAAAATTATGTTACTTCAAGCTTGGAGATTAGAAAATCCCATTTCCTTGTTTACTGGTTGTAGATGGTGTTGACTGAAGGTGAACAATGTTTGTTTGTCTTACCAATATATGAGCACGCAGTATTAATAAGAGATTATAATCTCTTACTACATTAATCATTTATCGACAAGTCAATAGATGTTTGAAGTTCAAAATGGTAAATCTTGCTGCTTACGAATAGTACAAATTTGCATGGCTAGTTCTACAAAACAGAAACATTTTGTGTAGTTAACTCAAAAGAACAAATTTAATACCAACACTAAGATAATTGTTTGTGGAACAAACTGTATTATTGAAGTCAAGAGTACGGAGAAGAATAAGATTTGTGAAAAATAAGTTTCCATCCATACACCTTAAAAGCGGAGGGGGCATTTTAATTTTACGACACAAACCGAGAGGTAATGGCATGCGAAAGAAACTAAAGCATTTTTGTAAAATTCCAAACCTCCTAGCAAACAAGAATCTTCCCGTAAGCACAGCATAATAAATTATCCTGCGGTTCTTTTAACATCTTTTCCGTGTCCTTTCCTCCATGTCCCGGGTGAATGTATGATAAATATATCAGAAGCATGCCGTGTGTAGCTCAAAGCTTTTTAAATGATATCCTAGGGCTTTGATTTTTTTCTTATAAATTTAGTACACTGTCATCAATATTACCCCATTAATTGAGTTGCTGCAAGTAAAAGTCGTATTAAAAAGATCCTAAAGGTGCAAATATAAAGCAGTGCGAAATCAGTTTTTATTATTGTTTATAAATATGTATACATACACGTAAGAATATATATATATTTATACAATATGTTAATTTGGGAGTAGTCCCTTGCAGTGATAACGATCTTAAATGGTAGCCTGAGTATGACAGCATAAGGCAAACTGCTTTGATATTGGATATATATGTTTCAGAGCATAAAGTGATTGGTGTGCTCTATTTATTCATGTTTTCGATGACATCTTTTACCTGTTTTTGAATATATTATAATAGAAAATTAAATCTACTTAATAAATCTTCCGATGTATGACATCGAAAGCAGACTTTTAAATTCTCAGTACTGTTAAAGTCAATGAATATTTAATAAATAATAACTGTGCTAGAAAGAACACTTTAGTTTTATTACCAGTCAGGCAGGACACGCTTGATCAAAACTGGAGCTAATCAATTGCTGAGCTTTTGTCTTTAGACAAAATTAGCCACTAGATTATAGTTCATTCAGGTGAGTTATCACGAGAAAAAATGATTATTGTAAATCCTTTCTGTTTATTACAGATGTATCGGATATTTTCAATTTTCCTCATAAGTTTTTTAATATATACTCTTTCAAGCAACACACTGCCATCTTACACAGTCAAAAGACAGCGCGTATACGATATTTTTGAAAGTTGAGAATCCAACTTTGAGGCAGAATATAAACTTAACGTTATATAGTATTCAGTATTTTTTTAGGAAAAAAAACGTGATGGAAATTGTACAACAGAACGATGTGGTACGTTCGTTCATGGATCAACCGTATGAGTTTTGGGATTTGTAGTTTCGTTTGCATGTATCACCCATAAAAATATATGTGTAGGTTCCTCACGGCGAGAAGCCCCAGGGAGTTGACCTTACTTTAATGGTTGCAAAGACCATGTAATTGATTAATAATAATATACTGAATGATAAAATGTATTCATCATTACTGTTTTAAAATTATTATTTTCAGTTTTCATTAATGGTATAGAATAATTTTACCCGACATGGCCAGGTGGTTAGGGTGCTTGACTCGTAATTTGAGGGTCGCGGGTTCGAATCCCCGTCGCACCAAACATATTCGCCCTTCAAGCCGTGGAGGCGTTATAATGTGACGGTCACACTTCGTTAGTAAAAGAGTACTCCAAGAGTTGGCGGTGGATGGTGATGACTAGCTGCTTTCCCTCTAGTCTTACACTGTTAAATTAGGGACGACTAGCGCAGATAGCCCTCGTATAGCTTTGCGCGAAATTCAAAAACAAATAATAGAATATTTTTATTTGTTTCAAAGATTCACAAATTGAGTAACCACATCTTTGTAGTTCGCTGTTTTATTTTGCTCTGGAGAAAAAATCACTGATCTGATTCTCTAGACCAGTGCTTCTAAAGTGGCTGAATGGTTCACTCAGGGGTTTTGTTTATTTCATGTTATACTTATCCTAGTTGTAATTTGACATATATGTTAGTCAAAATAAAGAATTTTGGATTTTAATTTATTATTTTTTCGTTGTTGTTGTTGTTTTGAATTAAGCAGAAAGCTATACAATGGGCTATTTTTGCTCTGCCCACCAGGGGTATCGAAACCCGGTTTTTAGCGTTTTAAGTCTGCAGACATACCGCTGAGTCACTGGGGGGGGGGCTTATTTTTTTCGTATTTTTCCGAACTGGGGTGTGTGAGCTGTTGTGAAAACCTTATAGGATACAATTATGATACCGGAAAAAGATGAAAAACACCGTAAGTGACCCCCAGTATTTTCACTTTAAATGTTATATTCTTCTAAATCCCTCACGGTCATCTTACACTATCAAAAAACCATATTTATAGTTAACATATCGATATTTCATATTATGAAAAAGTAACGTTATGGATTTCTGAAAGTGATTTAGTAATCTTAAATTATTAAAAACAAACATATTTGTAAGCCTAATATTGTCGTTTTACACGATTAAAAATTACATTTTATAGATTTAACATATCATCACATTACATCCTAAAAATATCGTTACATTCTTCCAAACATTACCTCGTGATATTACATTTAAAATATTTTTTTTTAACCTTAACACTGAAATTAATTATACTGTCAACCTAGAAATGGCTAAATTTCGAGAACCATATATATATATACACATCTCATGATGTATCAACTAATTTTTTAAATATATTTTTCTTCAATCAAATTTCATTGCAGTTGTATTTGATATATAACAAAACCGTATTCTCAGACGTATTTCAATCATGTATACCTGTACAAGTATAGAATAAACATATAACGTGGTTTATTGATACACATCAGTGAAAAGAAAAAAAAGTATGCCATACAAAGTTAAGTTGTAGAGCTTTATAGCCTTGAAAACAATTTATATTTCCTTTCCTAAGATTCTTAAAATCATTTCAACTTTTCCATTTGACGAATGCTTTATTTGTTGTAATTAATATTGCACGTTCATAAATAGAAACAAAATTTGATTTGCATGCAGTTTTAAAAAGGTTACTTTAGGTTCTTTCCCATGCTATCTTCACTGCATTTAAGTTGGTTTTTTTTACTAGCTTTGAATATGTAGGCCAATGTTTTGTCATTAAACTTAAGACTGTAACTGATATTTTAACTATAAATAGGCCCAGTTCAACATTTGGGGTTTTCAGTTACACCCTCGTTACATTTTACAGTTGACATAGTAACATTGAACGTTGTGTAAGGGTCTAGGCCTAATATAAATAACTATGAATTACGAAACGAACATATTTCAGAACTGAGAAAAAAAGCACTCAAAGATGTAATAAATAAGTCTAAGATTCCGTCTACCTGTCTGAAAGGGTTGACTAGAAATCAAGGTATACATATGAAGCATTTAATTATTCTAAATGTTGGTAACGACTTACATTGTAAGTATGCATTTTTGACGTACAAGTCAAATGATTAATTGAACGAAATTATAATTCTTCTGCATTCATCATACCTTAATATAAAAATATATATATAAAAAGGCTTTAAAACCAAGAGAAACACCCATATAACTCCAATGATGAACAGAAAGTTCATATTTTGTGACACATTGATTTGTTGACAGTTGCCGATTGGCTGGATGGTTGTTTGGAGTTTTATAGCGCAAAGCACCAGGACAGTTTGCGCCAAATAACTTCTGTTTAACAACCGTAAAATAAAAAGAAGCAGATAGTAAAAACTAGAACTATGGCTAGTGTCCCTTACCAATGAGGTACCAGAATTTAAAATATGTGTAAACTAAGACATGAAAGTATGATGTGGACAAGCGTTCATACATTAGCCTTGTTAGGACAACTTTTTCTCTCCATTTGTTGCGCAAACTGAACAGCCAATCAGCGGCTGTAGGTTTTATTTCAAAAACTTTGTTCATACGTTGCTCACCTCAGATCATTTGTCAAGCAACTCAAAACCCTGATAATAGGTTTGAAGTCCATATATGGATTAAGCGAATCCTCAAGATTACCAACAAAGGGTTATTTCTTCGGATACAGACATGACGGGAGTCCAGAAAAAAAAACGGATATAAAAGTAAAATAGTGACAAATAGATTAGAAATTCCTGAATATTCTAGAGAAATAAGTGACAGTTGAAAATTAACAATTACAGTCTTGAAAGAGCTTTTGTTTTTGATTGTTTGTTTGTTTTTGAATTTCGCACAAAGCTACTCGAGGGCTATCTGTGCTAGCCGTCCCTAATTTAGCAGTGTAAGACTAGAGGGAAGGCAGCTAGTCATCACCACCCACCGCCAACTCTTGGACTACTCTTTTACTAACGAATAGTGGGATTGACCGTCACATTATAACGCCCCCACGCTTAAAGGGTTAGCATGTTTAGCGCGACGGGGATGCGAACCCGCGACCCTCAGATTACGAGTCGCACGCCTTAACACGCTTGGCCATGCCGGTCCTTGAAAGAGCTAGGCAACTAATGTTCGATATAGTTTCCACACAATCCAGAGCAAGTTCTGTTTAGCTTCTATATGATTCAGAGTAAGTGAAATTGCGCGCAATTCATCAATGAATAAGAAATTTGTAAATGCGTCCTCTGAAAAGATATAGAGCTGCAACAAACAGTGGGTACAGTCCAAAGAATCACTTGATTTCATATCATACAACTGTAGAACAAGAGTGTTAGAGATATTTATTAAATAGAAATCAGCACTTTCAGTTCGGTGTATTTTATTTCTTCAGACAGCTCAAAGACAGATCATGAATGCGGATAGTAAAAATCCATTATGGAATGGTCTGGTAATTGGATTTAGTAATGTGTACGTCAAGATCATCTCAGTCAACTCCTCCTGGATGCGAAGGTCAGAGGTTGGGATATTAGACTATCCATTTGCATTGCCATCTGTGACGTCATGGCAGTGATCGGAACTTTGCAACATACTGCAAAGAAAATATCAAATGTTAGGAACGAAGTGAAGGTTTATAGATCTCTGGACAATGGTTAAGGCGTTCGACACTTAATCTGAGGGTCGTGGGTTCGAATCCCCGTCACACCAAGCATGCTTGCCCTTTTATCCATGGGGCGTTATAATGTGACGGTCAATATAACTATTCATTGGTAAAAGAGTAGCCCAAGAGTTCGCGGTGGGTGGTGATGATTAGCTGTCTTCCTTCTAGTCGTACACTGCTAAATTAAGGATGGCTAGCGTAGATATTTCTCATATAGCTTTGCGCGAATAAAACAAACAAACAATCATAGATGTTTGTATACAAACCCTAGACTGAAGAAATAAAAAAAACAACCCTGGGCAAAATAGAAGCCTTTAATGATGAGCAATGGCCAGCATCTTCAATGCAAAATCCCTGGCTATGGCACAGATCAAAAGCTCATATCCACTTTATATTGAAATAAGTCACAACTTATCCTTAGAATAAGACCTATCTGTTCTCCAAGATGTGGTATATAGGATATGCAGGATATTTAGTGCCTTGACTTAGAGCTGTATTATGTGATGAACGAAAATCAATTTATTTTCAAATAAAAGTCCTTATAACTTTGTCTCATACACCACAGGGAAATGCACACCATTAATCTGCAATCTTTGTTAGCAGAAGAAGTGCAAATGTATGTTTTCTAGATGACAAAAATGTAAAACTATTTGCAACAGTTCGATCACACAACTTACTCAACGCAGTTTTGAAGCTGCACTCTATATACCTCATATTAAAGAACTGACAGGAGATATAAAATCATTAACATAGGGTTTACCACTCTGTTTACAACTTTTCGACAACTCTGATTAGTCATGCGTTGATGTTAATGCTAAAATGCATGAAACACGATAAACAGGCTTAAAGTTTTGTGTCTCAGAACGGCCGGTATGGCTATTAACACTTTTACTAATAAAGCAGAAACAAAGTTTCGACCTTCCTAGGTCATCTTCAGGTTAACAAAGAGATGATCTAAGAAGGTCAAAACGTTGTTCTCTGCTTTATTAGTAAAAGTGTTAATACCCATACCAGTCGTTCTAAGATTCATTATTTCAAGTGAGTTTCTCGTCGCCAAGGCTTAAAGTTTTCTGACTTCCTGTGTGAGGACTGGAAATGTTGATCCCAAACGTACTTGGAATGCTCGACTTTGTTAAAAATTACAAGTAAAATGAGTAAATATTCATAACTCATAAGGATAAGGGTCTCATAAGACTTTAAATATCCCATGCAGTGTTATAAAATTTATCAAGTTCAAAGGAGATAGAAATAAAATGCTCCCTTTTGAGAAAAGCTGCTCTCTTTAATATTTCTAGTCACGGTGGACTGCAGTCTATAGAAACAAAATTGTTTACACATTTACTAGCTTATGGTAGATTAATGACGGCAGAAGTGAGGTCTGAGGGACTGCTAAAGGAGAACCAGGTGGTATTTTCCAGCTCCTACTATGGTATATGAATCGAGTGTTAGCATAATCTATGTCAGAACAATGAGGAAACTATTATTTCATTGTAGACCCTTGTTTAACTTCCAAAAAGAAGATGAAAAGAGAAGGTCACGAGTTAGATAGGTCTGTGGCATTATGTGGAAATATGTATATTTTGCAGTAATGAAAAACGAAAAGCTGTGGTCCAAGATCTGTAGTTTGACCCATTCATCAATTTTGCACTACTCCAATGTGTATCATGTTTGTTCAAATTTCTCAGGAGGATGAAGAGAGATGATAACTGCTCATTAGACTCACCAGTATTTGTTTGATAAAGACTTCTCTTTATGAAAGGTAAAGAAAGAATAATGTCAAAGTGTAATGAATGAAAACATAGAGAGCCTAGAAAGGTGGAGTACACGGTCCTCCTGAAACTGTCCATCATATAATTTGCCCTTATTTTAAAATGAATAATAGTGAAAGTATTGAAAATTTCTTAAAAAGTATTCTGTAAGGAGAGACACACGGGGCGTTAAGAAATGACCAAGACCTTGATGTAAACTAAATTAGAGGAAAAGGATTTTGTATATATAATAGTGATATCTGTCTGTACTCTTTGTATGACAGTAGAATACAGTGAAGTAGTATAATTCCATTACAAAATATGTGTTGCCATCTTTCCTTCCTTGAATGGATGTTACTTAAGAATTTTATCTGTTGTACATCTTTGTAATCAATACACCTGAGGTATGAACTAAAGCAAAAACTGTGGAAATAAAAGCAACTGATATATCGTGTCACTTGTACTTGTAACTATCATAGCTTTTAGAGTTGCAGTGATCAGAAGTCAAGATGTTTTAAAGTGTACAGACCATTAACATTAAAAACATCTGAGAGGGTTGAGTGTATAAACAAGGTTTGACTTTGCACTTCAAATAATTGCCTTAATATGGATAGGTGGATAAAATTATGTGAACGTAAAAACGAGGACCATAGTCAGTACACATATCCCATTCTTACAAGGGATGTCTCATAGCTGGCACTTATATGAAAATACCAGCGAGAATTTCCACATCTAGGATGTTCTGGAGAACACTTTTGAGAATCACTCTTCTCAAAGAATTCGAAGTAACGTACGAACTGTGTTTTTCGTTATTGGGCTATCTGCTGAGTCAACCGAGGGAAATCGAACCCCTGATTTTAGCGTTGTAAATCCTTAGAATTACAGCTGTATCAGTTGGATATAAAGTTTTGTTTTATCAATTACTGACAACGAAATTTTACAGGACTTTTGGACACTGCTTGTGAGCTTACAAATTTAAATATCCACTTAGTGACAATATTTTTAAGGATGTATTTCTCTTCCTTTTTTCTATCCCAATTTTTTTAAGCTTGTTTTCTCATAGCAAAGCTACATTGGGCCATCTGCTGAGTCCACCAAGGGGAATCGAACCCTTCATTTTAGCATTGTACTAGCGGGGGACTCTTAGGCATATGAAATCCTAAGGACCATGTAACTGTATCATGTTTAATCACACCGAAGCTCATAACTTAATGTTTGTATTCTGTCGATTTTTTTTTTCTTTTCCAATACGCGTATAGCCTTCTATAATTCGAATAATTCATTGCTCTCTATATAACAAGAAGGCTTGAATACCCCAAGGAAAAAAATGATGCGTCAGTTGTGAACTGTTTTAGGCGACCAATTACATGCCTGATGTCAGTAATTCGGCGATAACAAACTTTGTTGAACCTCAGATTCCGTTAAAAAAACAAAAAAATAACAACAATGGAGAACGAAATCACGTTTAGTATTTCAGAAGAGAGTTGTAACTTAAAATTCCAAGATCAACAGAAACTCGCCAGTGAACATACATTAGGCTCTAAATGTACTGTCATTGCATTACTAACGGTTTATGGAAAATCTAAGATCTATCCGTATATGTCTACGATTGTTGCATCATACCCACAATTCACAGCGAATAAAAGCTTCCATTAAGATGGATTTTATAGATGAGTACATCCAGGCCTTAATATAGCGATCAAAACTCGATGAAATATAAAGACTACATCATCTGAGTCAGGACTTTCCCAAGTGTTATAATATCTTTAAACGTAATACAAAGGATACGTCGGTGCACTAATTAACATAGGTAAGATAACGTGCGAGATAAGACCTCTACAAAATTACAGCTGTTCTCATATTAAAAAGCTTCGTATAAAATATTAAAAATAATACTTCAGTACTGATGTCCATATCCTTGAAGAAAACTATTAATTTTGATGTATTTCAGACACAGTTCTTCAGAACTTTATTAAACCACAGTATTGCATTTTAAGGTTATCATTGGTTAAGCTGAATGTGACAAAATACGCTGTTACTTTCTGTGATCTGATTTTTTTTCACTAACAGCAAAACTGATAGGCCTAGCAGTTATTGTTCATTAAGATGTCAACATTAAACTTAGCCAGTTGCACTGAGATGGAATGTATAATTTTATAATTCGTCAGTGTAATATAGATAAAATATAATAAAGCATGGTTGTCACAGTTTAATCAAAATTTCATTTTCTTAAATTGCCTGTTTCTTGGTTGTGGTAAAAAAAAAAAAAAGCTACACAATGAGCTATTTGTGTTCTGCCCAGTGTGGATATAAAGACTTTGGTTTTAGTCCGCCGACTAACTGCTGAGCCACCAGGGTTAAGGGGTTCTAAAACTAGTTTACACATTTTCAAAATATATGAAAATACCTTTTCAACTCAGTATGTCTGAAAAATATTACTTGTGCAAATAGTCTTGAAGTTTTCAGAAATTACAAATGGGTGTTATGTAAAAGCTGTTATAAAAATATTAACCAAGAAAAGAGGAAGGGTACGTTGTTATCTCCACACTTATCTCAACGAACTGACCTTGTTCGCTGAACTTTCACAGATTTGATAACTTTGAGGAGTTTGTCTCAAACTTTCCGTATGTTAAAGACCGTTCGCGGGAAGTGTAAAACAGCTGGCTAATATCCCATAGAGAACTGCTAACTAGAACAGTGTAAATAATCCACTTAACAAGTACGGTTTGGTTTAGTTTGTTTTGAATTTCGCGCAAAGCTACACTAGAGCTATCCGTGCTAGACGTCCCTAATCTAGCAGTGTAAGACTAAAAGGAAGGCAGCTAGTCATTACCACCCACCGTCAATTCCTGGGCTACTTTTTTACCAAGGAATAGTGGGATTTATCGCACATTATAACGTCCCCACGGCTGAAAGGGCGAGCATGTTTGGTGTGGTGGGGATTCGAATCCGCGACCCTCAGATTACGAGTCGAGTGCCTTAACCATCTGGCCATACTGAGCCTAACAAGTACGGCAATTTCACGAATCTTTCTCAGCCTTACAATGTGTTTTAAGTGTCGTTACATGAATGGAAGTAAGTTTGGACAAGAATGTTTCTTTAGAAGCAGTTTATATGTTGGTACAGTATTTTTAACGAGAAAATTTACATATTAAGTATGGCTGAACTTTCAAAATATAATATACTAAAAATATTTTAATTTTGATAAATCTTTTTCTACATTTTGAGAAAATTACTTTAAAACTATAAAGAAGTATATCGTTTACATTATATGGCTGTTTGTTAGAATGTTTACCACAAACATTTGTACCACACTCCATTTATTTGAATAAATAAGAAATGATAACAATACTGATCAAACTTTGTGTCACGTACTGCTTAAGCCTTATGAATTTGTATGTAGTTATACCACGACTGGGTTGCAAGCACCTAGGTTTTCCAAAGGACATGATAGAGAATGCCTAGCTACTAAGAGCATCGCTATCAAAGATCATTTTTCGATCAATTATTCAAAGTTGTCTGTCACCAACGTCTACCAACTGTGAAAACCCGAATAGAAACACATCTACTATAAGAAACCAATTATTACCAATAGCCGCTACTGAATGACCGAGGAAGAAAAAAGGAGTGGACAAGCTTGTAAATTGGAACAGACGTCACACTTGAAAGATTCCTTCAACAGCCATATGGCAACCATCAACAAGTAAGAAAACTACAACAAATCTCAGAATCTGACAAGAAAGCGTGACTTTAGTGGTGCTTGCATAAGAAACTGTGGATAATGAATTATTTTAAGCGCATCATGTGGTGCAGTCCAAGAAGTCGCTTTTCACCCTTTTCGACATTGGCATCACACGGAACGAATCACATAATGTACTCGATTTTTGCTGTTGTAATTTAAACAATACAAGCTGTTGGAGGTTGTGAAATGGTATGATAAACATTCGTATAACATGCTGTGGATCCTTTGATACCGTAGAAAGAACAAAACATTTAGAGGGTATCTTAATGTTGTTTCCGAATATTTTCAAGGTTTTTCTAAGACAACGGTGAAAAAACAAACAAACCTATATTAGGTTGGTTTTGTTTGATATTGTGACCCGGCATGACTAGTTGATTAGAGCGCTCGGCTCCTAATCTGTGGTTCGCGGGTTCGAATCCCCGTCAAACCAAACATGCTCACATTTTCAGCTGTGGGGTCGTTATAACGTTACGATCAATCTTTGATAAAAGAGTAGCCCAAGAGCTGGCGGTGGGTGGCGATAACTAGCTGCCTTCCATCTAGTCTTACATTGCTAAATTAGGGATGGCTAGCACAGATAGCCCTCGTGTAGCTTTGCACGAAATTAAAACAAACAAACTATTTGATGTTTACTTGGTATTCTTATCTTTTGTGGCCAGCACAATTACCATATTTCAATTCGTTTTGAATGTTGTTGTGATAAACATGAACGCCCCATCAACTCTGTTAACCACTTGCTCACAACACTTCTTGACTATTAAACAATATATCTTGTCAAAACTAGTTAATTATCGTTTCCAAAGATGGCTGAATTGGAATTTAAGTGGCAATCCTAATAAAATGTCCAGTTGTTATAATCATATTTTAATAAATCGTAATGCCTTCAGATATTGAAATTCTTATATTTCTTGACAGTGTAATATACATATTTGCGATTCGCAATGTCAGTTTGAATGATTTGTTTTCTATTTTGAATTTCGCCCAAAGCTACTCGAGGGCTATTTGCGCTAGCCGTCCCTAATTTAGCAGTGTAAGACTAGAGGGAAGGCGGTTAGTCATCACCACCCACCGTCAACTCTTTTACCAGTGAATAGTGGGATTGACCATAACAGTATAACGCCCCCACAGCTGAAAAGGCGAACATGTTTGGTGTGACAGGGATTCGAACCCGCGACTCTCGGATTACGAGTCGAATGCCTTAACAACTTGGCCATGTCGGGCCATTACAGTTGAAGTTAGTGATGACATGTCTTTTAAAAAAGTGGCACTGCTGCTAAATGATTTAATCGACAAGAAATATTATTATCACAAGGTGAACTTTCAGTTAGTTGTTTAGACAAGTAAATATATATATCTAACTTTAGTCTATCTAGATATATATACAAATGAGTTACATTTTTATTGTTTTCTGAAGCTTCAAGTTTTTATGAGTTCAGCCGTAAAAATTTAAACAGCATCGCAATTAGAAGACTTTGTTAGTACGAACTTAATCGTTCCTTTGATCAAACAACTAGCAATACCGCTCTACTACAGTATTAGTAATAATTGTGGAAAGGCACATGCGACATGGTTATTGTCAGTTCAATACATTATTATTTAAGAAAATGCAAAAGAAAAGCACTAGTGTTTTGTTCCTCTTCATGAAATATGTTTACATTACAGTGTAAACTTCGCTACTTGAATCCACTGGTATTTTGTATTTGACTTTATGCCCCGTTTTACTGCTACTATGATTATGAAACATTGTGTCAAATGTCCTCATTACTCCCTGCCAGTTTGTTCGGATGCTCTCTCAATTTTTATATAAGGCCATACACCCTTGATACTATTTGTATCGGCCCGGCATGGGCAGATGGGTTAAGGCGTTTGCCTTGTAATCTGAGGGTCGCGGGTTCGAATCCTCGTCGCACCAAACATACTCGCCCTATCAGCCGTGGGGGCGTTACAATGTGACGGTCAGTCCCACTATTCGTTGGTAAAAGAGTAGTCCAAGAGTTGGCGGTGGGTGGTGATGATTAGCTGCCTTCCCTCTAGTCTTATACTGCTAAATTAGGGACGGCTAGCGCAGATAGCCCTCGAATAGCTTTGCGCGAAATTCAAAACCAAAAACAAACAAAATAAACTGTTTGTATCAGGACTTTGTGTAGCCCACGTCATAAACGCGAGTGTTCAATCATATTGTGCTAACGGGTATTGTGCTACCATA
Source organism: Tachypleus tridentatus (assembly GCF_004210375.1). NCBI lineage: Eukaryota > Metazoa > Arthropoda > Merostomata > Xiphosura > Limulidae > Tachypleus > Tachypleus tridentatus. Next base: position 70,033,717 of record NC_134830.1, read on the forward strand.
TTTGCTGCCTTGCATTAGAACACCACCTCATTGGAAGATGAATCTTCGTTTAATAAGTCTTGTTTCTGAAAAAAAAAAAAAATGTCACGATGGAAAAGAACCTATTTGTACCTGTCAACAGTCAGGGTGCCATGAATTTGTTTCTAGATTTCTACCATAACTAGCTGAGATGCAGCATTAGTTCACTGTAATTATTATATGAAGTTTTATGCACCTTTCAATGTCTCGGTTTGATTATCTCTCTTAAACAGTGACTTTTGAACAGATGCACATCCATCTAGGCCAATTAATACGTGAAGTGCATACCATGAGTTACTTAACACCACATTTAAAGAGATTGGGATTTTCAAATCGTTCGCTTCCATTATCTAGCTATAGTGTCACGTACCCTCTTCATAGTCTTATCATGAATATTTAGATGTTTACATCTTTATCATGTAACATTTCTATCATGGGAACTATGATAAAATACACCACACCACATGCTACTTATGGAAATATTATGGTTTTCAGTACCTTTACAGGCATTATCTTAGTGTGGTACTCTCTGGTTGGTTGAATGACTACAGTTACAGTGTAAATTATCAACACTCGACTATACCTTGATGCGGTTCACATTACGATAGAAAGGAACAATTCTATAATATTTCCATTTTACATCTAATTTATTCACTGCTTCCGCATTTAATACTATTTTCTATAATATTATTATCATTGTTTATTAAAATCCTGACACGACGCATTTTAGCAAATACTATTTGAATTAACTATAGCAGAACAGGTATGGAGGACAGGATGTTATTTCTTTATAGAACTTGCTTTTCTATAACTGTAATTTCATGCTACTCAATACTGACTTATATTTTGAGTTTTGTATCTTCTATGTTCATCTAACCTACATTTCGCCAAGTTTTTACTGGTTTTTTTTATGTTCCTATTGGTTTATTGGGTCACAGTGACTTGGAAGAAGATCCATCTCAAGTTGTTCGCCAAAGTTTCACATAAAAGAACTGAGTAGTCAAGAGCCTTTAACTGTTCAGACTGGAGAAGCTAGGTGTAGTGGTACTTAGTTTTTGTGCACTATTTTTTGTTAGTGAAGTGTTTTTGTAGACCTTATATATATATATATATATATAAATATACACACACACAACAGTTAAAACAGTGGCTATCTTATTTAATTATTTGTTTATAATATTTTTATTTTTAACTTATTGTAAATTTTAAGTACGTTAGGATTTTATACTAGAATCCTACAGGGTTTGTATTTTATTATGTAAGTAATCCATTTATATCATTATGATATGAAATCGAAATTATACAGTTGACTGCGATTTTATAAGTTTTTAACATGTTCTTTAAAGTACACCATTTTGTATTTAACTTGTACTTTTCATAAGGTAAAAAAATAAAATTGAAGATAAGTGAAAGCTAAGAAAACGATTCTTTAAAGAGAGTGATTTAAAAAAATGTAAAAGGTGAAAGGAATTTGAAAACCAACTGTTGCAAAAAATGAAAGCTGTAAAATTATTATACACAACTTTGATATTCAGCAAATAGACAAAAGTAAACAAGGAGCGAAAAGAGGGAAAAGTTTTATTTACTTGGTTCATAAATACCGACAACTGATTATTTATTTCACATGCGCCTTATTCAGGTAGTCTCGTTCCCACACTAGTATGAGCATTCCTCTACTTATTTCTTGAACAAATAATTCTTCTTAAACCTTACGCTATATCCGTTAAACAAGATACTTAATGATACTAAGTTAAATGTCTCACAAAAGACAGCCAACAAAATTATTACATTAAGAAGTTTGACGACCTTCTCGCCTAGGTTATGATATACATTTCATTTTTGACTAGATATGTGTGCGATCGACTGCAAAAGAAATTGCATTTAAAGTGAAGTTATCTACACATGTCTTGTAAGTAGCTATATTACAACAATTGAATGGAGAGAACAACTTTCACATGTACATATGTTTCATAATTACATGTTTAAAGTGCACTCAAAATGTTTTATGTCTCATTAAATTTAGATTTATCATATATACATATATCGTTTTTGTTGGTTTGTTTGTTTGTATAAAATTATGCACAAACCTACACAATGGGCTATCTGTGCTCTGTCTACCACGGGTATCGAAACCCGGTTTTCAATGTGTAAGTCCGCAGACATACCACTATGCCAGTGGGGAGCATGTCGTTTTTGTTCTTTAGCTCAAAGCTGTACAATGGCTTATCTGCATTCTGTGCACCCCAAGGAATCGAATCCTGGATTTTAGCGTCAGAAGTCCGTAGGCCTTCCTCTGATCTATAGAGGGACTATCAAATAAATAACCTTAAGAGATTTGGAAAAGAAGAGAGGACAGAACTAATGATCTCAATTTCCTTTGTGTAATTAAGCACTTAGCCATCAATGGAACAAAACATATGCACTCCAAGTAACGATAACTTAATCTGACTAGGCCATTCATTACATTACCTGATGATGTACGAAATTTAATTTTAAAATACTATAAGCACGAGTTCATTTCTCTGTTCATCTGTTTCTTGTTTAGGAGAGTAATATTACAAAGGTAATGCTAATCAGAAGTTCAACAGGATTTGTTTTTCATTAGGTAAGTTAGTTCATGAATAACGAATGAAGGTGGCTGGGCAGTGGTCATTTAAATACTTGATGTAAAGAATGGCTTTGAGAAGGTTTAGACAAGTAGCTAGAGAAACTTGTATATACAGTATGTATACGAGCCTAATAAGAACAAAGATCAAGTGTTAAAAAAGTGCAGAATGACTTTTAAACTTGATTCGCAGATTGACGTTCATCAACTAAGTAAATGGTAGGAGAACACAGTGGCTATTTTAATCTAAATAAATGTTTATTTTCTTTGGATATTCGCACAACGCTTAAACTGACAGTCTGCAGGAATGGCAGCTAATTAACAGTACCCAACGTCAATTCTTGGAGCGCTTTAACCGATTTAATGAGTTTTACCTTCACTGTTATCGTGTTTCCACAGCCTTAAAGTGTGGAGCGCAATTCTGCAGCAAAGGGACGCGAACCTTTGAACATAGGATTCACAGTCTGGCACACCAATCACTGGGCCACGTCCAGCCTTGTAAATAAATAAGAAAGGTTAGCGTAATGTCAGATAGGTCTCGTGTGCATATTTAATTTATACAGTTTTAGTCAATTAAGTTAACACAATTTAGATCTACGACCAACTGCATCCATTGCAATTAAAACAAAATACCGATTCTTATCGAAAACTCTATTACTACATCAAAATCTATTAGTAATCAAGGTTTTAGTTCTTGTTAATGATGAATAAATTAGTGTGAGATAAGTATAATGTTTGGTGTTATAGCAGTATTAGTAACGAGCCCTATCAACAATGCTTAGGGCAACTTAAAGTGACTACAATGTGAGTATTTATCATACAAATAAAGTTGGCCCGGCATGGCAAAGCGTGTTAAGGCGTGCGACTCGTAACCTGAGGGTCGCGGGTTCGCATCCCCAACGCGCCAAACATGCTCGCCCTTTCAGTCGTGGGGGTGTTATAATGTGACGGTGAATCCCACTATTCGTTGATAAAAGAGTAGCCCAAGAGTTGGCGGTGGGTGGTGATAACTAGCTACCTTCCCTCTAGTCTTACACTGTTAAATTAGGGACGGCTAGCACAGATAGCCCTCGAGTAGCTTTGTGCGAAATTCAAAAAGAAACGAATAAAGTTAAAAGTAACTCATATCGCTCATGGCCATGATGAGTTAAGTAACGTTATTTTTTAATTACGAATCAGATTGTCTTGTCAATAATTATCACTGGCCATGAGCCATTAGTGTATCGGCTCAAAGTTACAACTCATTCATGACTGACTGCTATAGGTCACTAGCATGTTTGTTCTTAACTGAGAGTGACTCATGACTGACTATTCTGAGCCACTGCTAACCCCGATAAAAATAAATATAACAGACTAATACCTATTACTCATTTTGACATAACTCTTAGTAAACCTTCCTATTATCATGTCCGATTGTAGAGTATGGTTTTATTAACTTGAATCTTAAAAACACGAAAAGGTCATGAATGGAAGAAAAGAAATAAACACCTGTTGATGATGACATGCAGATTGAACAACACAGGTGAATAAAGTTCCAAAGCAGAGGCTATAAGCTGTGATTATAAATCTCAGAATTTGATATGTGATGCAAAAATATCGATTGGAGACCAATGGATTTCCACAAACGACATTACCTGATTTAACGTACGTTTACCTCTATTGAAATAGAGGAAAGCAAAGTCACTGAAAAACTGGTATCTGAAGTTAATACCAGGAGTGAAATCTAACAAAAGTTATATGTATATATATTTACAGTATTAAAAAGAAATACAGAAGAATATTTAAAATAATTAACAATCTATCGGATATTCGGACATGGACTTCTGTTATTTTCTGTTATTATTTCAGGGTGACATCTCGGTCTCCGTGTTTAATCCGTCATTAAGTTAGCGTGTAACTCAAAAAGTAATCTCAGAATCTATGAAAAACTCAGAACACACTTTGAATACACTGCCTTAATGTATTTTATAAGACGAACTCAGACATCATTTCCTTCACAAGTGCATGAAGTAAACCAATAGAAAATTTTTGAGTGAGAGAAATATGATGAACATAAAGCTGTTCAAGCAGTTGTGAAACAAAAACAACAACAAACACATCATGAACTGGTTTCAGGATAAAAAATCGATGCGGGTTGATAAAAACATAAATGCTATGATGTGTAGAATATTTATTTAGATGTATCAAAACGAATTACATCGTATGTTGTCATAGGTGACCATGCATGATATTAGATAAAACTTGCAAAACTACAACATTTGTGTTACTGGAGTAACATAATAGTGTTAAAGCAGCAGTGTCTGTGTGCTACAACGATAACGGTCGAACAGTAAAAACATTTTTTAGTGACGATTGTTTGTATGGAAACGTTTACTTTGCAACTCTGTTCCAAGGAGATTTTTCATTATGTAGAAAATAAAATTTAAATATAAAAGGAACCGATTGTACAATTCCAGAAAGACTCGTCAGATTGGTCTAAAATCGTGTTTGAGGTTCTTTAATTATTTCACCCACCAGAAAGCAGGTGGAATATGTTTTAGAAAGTTGAAATGAAATCGAAAGCTTTGAGTAGGACGCGAGAAAGACAGTATAACAAGTGTATGTTTGAGAACAACAAAAAATATGCTTGTTACGAGAAAGGTTGGTAGCAAGGAAACGAGAAAAGAAAGCTGCCAGTGAGATTTCTCTCATATTTTTAACCAAGCTAATCTCTTTTTATCACAGACTTGGAGTATATGTTGATTTGCATCCAGAGCTGTGCACTGAACAACATGTCTACACTTGTTCGGAACCTTTGGTTATTTTGGCAAGCTTATTACCATTAACTTTTCTAACATTGAAGTCAAATGGTGAGCATTCTGATCATTCTTTGAGGTGGTGGCTCACTCTGAGATCTCTGACAATCATTATATGCTTTTCAATTATCATCGAATGTAACGTATAACCTTAGACACGTGTATTGTGAAATTTCATTGTCAGTTAGGGTTCTTTTAGTCTAATATTTCTTGCAGTTCTGTTTGGAGGATGTCTTTCTACTCAATGTCGATTCCAACGATTTTCCTTTTTCTTGCTTCTACACTAGTAATAAGTGGACTAATCTGCTAACATTTAAAGAAGCAGATAGATGGCGTCTCTGTCCTACTGAAGTGTTAACAATTGTGTAATACTAACTATAGTCTATGAGCAGACTGATACATTAGACGCTACTGAAATCAACTGTATAATATTGCCTACTCGGATTGATTTGCACTGAAACTTTTTGATTGATTCTAATCTCTGTGGTCAGACTTTCAACGAAATACTTCACTGGTTCAAATTATGTTTCTTCTTTTAAAGGATAGCTTCAGTTTGTTTCATCTGTCTCGTCTACAAGACATTTTTTTGGTGTGGAAAAAAATACTTTACTGTTTCAACATGACACCCGTCAAAATCTTAAAAAAGACATATTAGAAAATTTATTTCAGCACAACTACATATGTGTTTGGGCATGTGTTTATACCTTACTGTAATTTCAGAGTCTCGTAACAGGACCCATAACACACTTGATTGTGTAGTGTCCTAATTAAACGTTCACTTTCTGTGTGTTTTCTAACAACGTAAAGGACGCGCGGCTTTCACTTCATAAATTTACTTACTTAGATTAAGTTTGGAGCTTTGCAGATAAGTTCTTATTATCTTTATGTAAGTTACACAAAACCCAACGCATGAATCAGCCAACACATTTGCAGTTTGTTAGCCTACGATAATTGTGTAGTTTTCAACACGAACTTCTGGTAACTTTAACAAACAATATTGTGTTCCACAAGTTGTGATGTTCATAAAAAAATTTGTCTTTAACAGTATTATGTAGTTTAGATGCAATATGATAAATTATTAATTAATCAAATATAATTAATGAAAAGTTGATAAATAAAGGGTAATATAGGTTCAAATGATTATCATCACTCAACGGATTATCTGCCACCCTATTGGCTCAAGAGATCAGACATTGCCCATCTGTCAATCAAAATACGACTCAATCTCCCATTATTCTACTTACATAGGATAAGTCCAAAAGCTCACACAAAATTTCGCCTACGAAAATGGATTTACCATCCAATCTATGTTTTGCAGTTTTGAATATAATACATATATAGAAATGAGTTATTTATATGGATGTTTTTGTGTCCCTTTAAATCGCCACACAGTAACCTCAAAGGGACACAAAAACATCCATAGGTATTAATAATTAATTTCGCTATTTATCTAATTATTACTTTCCTAATTTAATAATATTTATCATATTACAATTTGATGAGGTTACTTGTATAATATTTATGAAACTAATTATGGGAATTAATCATTAGACGATTGCACAAACAAATTTTAAGTCAATTATTGTATAATAGTATGCACGTTCTTCGCAGTCCTTAGGTCACTCAATTGCAACTTTTGCAGCAGTAATTAAGAGTAGATATGTCAACATGAGCATTACAACCGAATATTAAATTAATTTATAATGTTAACAGAAGTTTTGATACTAAAATTCATTATAAGCCTTCCTTTGCAGGAATGCAGACACATTTCAGTAGTTTTGTATTCAAACGTTTTCAATTAAATTTATGGAAGCCTAATTAATTGAACATTTAAAATGTATACTAATATTTATTTGCTTAGTGAAAAACATCAAATAGTATTTAATATGTGGAACACTTCTTAAAATATAAAACTTAATATTCTCAAAATTTTGATTATTATTTTACGAAGTTTTACTATTGAACACTAATCGATAATTGGAAAAATTAGAAGAACCAATTGCATGTATCCACATGTTCAGTTATGACAAATTTTCGAATTCACAGTTTTAATTAAACTCCGACTTACATTTTAAAATCCACCTTATTAAATTCACCTGTCTATGATATGGTATGTAAAATGTGGAGTCTCGATTAAAATATTATCCCACAAACACAGTTGTAACCTATGAAAAAAACTATCAGCAGACGAAAATATGTTAAGTTTTTTTTCTGATATTTCATTAATAAGATGTAATAATCTCCTTAGTGTTGTTTATTGTGTTAACTTATTGTTGTGTTGTGTATTTGGCTGTTCTAGTGAATATGTTTTCTTCAAATCATATAAAAACTCACTAAAAATTCTTTAATCCAATATAACATGAAATTAAAAGTCGATATTGCGATACAAGGGTAGGAAACCGCAAGACGAAGTTATATTAAATCATAAAGTTCAATAATTAAATGATAAAACTAGGAGAGATTCAACTATTTACTTCTTTTTCTGGTGTCAAATTTTATTTTTTGAAGTTGAATTAGTTTTAAGTCTTGAATCTGTAAGATAAGTGGTAAGCTGTGTATTCGTCTCTGTGACGATCAAACGTCTGTATTCTAAAATGAAATTATGTTTACACCATTTAGGTGAAACGTTACCATAAACTAACGTTGTCAGGAAAAAATAATTTATCTCATTTAGATTGTGGTAGAGACCAGCAGTTGTCAGCGCAAAGAGTTTTATCATACAGTATTACATATCCGTTTACAGATGCTATCAACAGTAGGAGCCAGTTCATTTTGCTTCACACTAACGTTCACGTTTTGAAAGCTTAAAAACTGGTATCACTCATTATTCCGCGATATTACGAGCAAGCACCCATGTATAGTTTGTCACAGAGGTTTTCTAGAATAGCTTTCTGTTAATACTGAGGAAAGCAGGAAAAGATTACCAAGGGTGAGGGGCTTATGGGGCTGAAAAGGAATAGAAAGGGTAAGACCCAAAAAGCTGCTTAGAAATCTTAAGCATTCTCTGTAGCGCCACATAAACGACTCAGCAGTACTTATAACTACAGCTTAGTAAGTCGCGAGTCAATTTGCGCTTTTACTGTAGACTCCGATGTGGTAATATTTCAGAGCAAGAACTAGCCAAGCACCGTGGTACCAAGATGAATGGGTTTCTTTCTTTCACAAGTGAAGCCAATATGTCAAGATAGATGGGGTTGTGACTTTACGGGTGTTCTTCCACTTGCCATGTGTTAAGAACTACCATTGAAGGCTACGAGTGAAGTTCCATTTTCTTTTTGTCAGAAACTTTCAATAGGTGATGACGAGCGACGCAGTGGAACGACAAGCAGTCAGAAAGCTATGAATTATGGGACTTAGAATCTCGTATTTTCCTTACATAATTTGTTACACACTTGAACGTACGAATCACTAAGCATAGAATACTGACATGCCTCAAACACGATTGTAGAAATTATAGTTGTAGGGAAGATATATTATTTAGTTGGATAGGTAATGCTATTATTGCTAGACATTTTCAATATTTCTTAAAAGGAAATAAGGTACCCTTATAAGTTAAATACCTATTTAAAACGAAATAGATACCCTTATTAGTTAAATACCTATTTAAAACGAAATAAGGTATCCCTATGAGTAAAATAATTGTTTTTTCTATTTACAGTTGATGCCAGTATTTTACTTGTTTTTATATTTCTGTTCAACTTCTTTCGGCGCTAAAATTGCATCAGAAGCTATTTTTGTAAACATTTGGTTCGAAAACAATTGGCGCAGTCTATTTTACTTTGTTTTAGTAACCAAGACACTTGTTTAAGAAGTAAATACCCTTGTTGAGCAAGTTTTGAAATAAAGTTTTAGAACGTTTAGTAAAATGTTTTCACGTCTCAGTGAGAATGTAACACGCTTGTTCGTCTGTGACATATATTTTAGTTTGCTTGTTTGTAATTAAGCACAAAATTACACAATAAATTACTTGTGCTCTGCTCACCACGGGCATCGAACCCAGTTTGCAGAATTGTAAGTTCGCCGATATACTGCTGTGCTACTGATGTGTGTGTAGGGGTTGGAAAACTACTTATTTACGTTTCTTCATTACTGAGACAATTAATAATTTAATAAAAAGTCTATTGTAATTAAATTAATTATAGAATAAAATAGTATCAAATTGCACAATCATCAAACTACCCAGGTCATCATCATTATTATCATATTTTAATTATAGAGGCATAAAGAGGTACCTAGATTAGAATAATACCGATTTTTAACCTAGCGGAATGAATATATTATAAACACATTTTTGTTTAAAGAGATCAAGATTTCAACACTGGTGCACTTTGTTGTTAACACAATTTAATACACGATTTTAATACCAGAAATACAACTTATATTACTCTGAAACAAGTAAATGTGGCGAATTTCTGTATACCACTTGACCTCTTTACGGATAAGTCGGATTCCAGAGCTGGTTAAAGAAGCTATGGTTAACGTCAAATATCACATTTTCCCTGAAGAACTAAAAATTGAAGTGATTGGTTAATGGTGTTACATTATTGCCATATTAGAATTTTTTTAATCTAAACTAACCAATAAATGTATTTGTTGTCTTTTTAAGCAATAAACAAACAAACCTTTCATTTGTTTCCTTCAGGACCCTTACATTAAGTTCATTAATCACAACACGAATGAATTTCTGCAGGACCATGCGCAGGAATTGAAATCTAAGTGTTTTTGGAGGGAGAGTGTTAAACATACTCATATAATATATTTATAAGCCATATCACTCATGCACATGCATTATATGCATAGAAACAAACAGCATTACACTAATCAAAATGAACAAATCCGTACGAATAGAGTTATTGAGGGGCTCCGCTCTCTGTTTGCCCCCTCTCCACACTCCTGATTATTTGTTTACATGTACCTAGAGCTACTTTATAAGACAAACTGAAATAGAGTAATAAGGTAAAGTACAGTGTGACCCCTACTCCGGTAGTTCACTAGTAAGCCTGAGGGCTTATACCCAAACAATCGTGTTTCAATACTTATTCGCTTTGAGCGCTGTACAGATATCTCATTGTGTGGTTTTATGCTTGAAAACAAACAAACAAATTACCTTTGTTTTCTCTACGAAACTATTTCGAAACGGAATATAATATGCTGACCTGAAATGACCTGCTAATTTTAAGCACAGACTTTTGAGGCTTACAATGTCTACATGATGTGTAAAATACAGTACAAATAAAGCTCTAACAAGTTGAACAGGAAATAAAAAATAGCTGATTGGAATGCCTGCTAAAACTATTTTAAGTGTTATTATAAAAGTAAAACTACTGTTCTGGAGACGTGAATTCTGTTTTAAACGTAGCTACTCCCATGCTTTGTTAAGGTGTGACTCTCACTGGATGCCAGAGGGCGTGCGCCCCTCTTAGCTGCACGAAATATGCGTGTCATTTTCATGCTATGTTATCCACACGTGCAGCAATATGACAAATGAGTATCTTATGCAAACGTGCTTTGCAGAACGACGCATTTTGCCCGAAGAAAGACGTCATTAGGACATCTTCTGCTTCAGCTCAGGTTAGCCAAGCTAATTACTATTCTTCTTGTCTTCAGTAATGACAGTGTAACCTGCTCTCTTTTCGCGCCCTCGGCCATTGTCAAGATAGTCCTTGACTGGTATGACGCACACCACGTGTAACGTTTCAAAGGACTGCTAGCTACTAATCAAGATTACTAAATTCCCCCCTCTTTTATGTAGAAACAAGCCCGCTAGCAAACACAAAGAGAACTACCATAATTACAATAGTATAAATTCGCTAAGTCGACGCTCAAATGACATACTATGTCTTCTCTGTCATTTTAACAATCATACTTTATCGAATTTACCCACTCTACAGTACAGTTTTGTTTTTCTTTTCTCAATTGATTATTATTATTACGTTTATAAATTCGAAACTAAAAGTAATCCAATAATTCGATAGCAGTAACTGAATTATATAAACTCACATAAATTCGCCTATGCCGAACAGTTTGATATACCAGAAGATGATAAGTACAATCTGGTGGACAAATATAATTTATAGTAAATATAAATGTACACAAATATAAATAAGTTTAAACCTGAACAATGCTTCGATGACAGCAAACGAAAAATAGCCAATCACTCGCTGTCACGTTCAAAATTTACAAACAAAGCTAGGGCTTATAATATTCATAGAAACAGGTATGTCATCCTACGTCACGATTAAGTAATTTCAATCTTGAGAAAGAAAAAAAAAACGTTAAATTTATACCGATGTTGAGAATTTAAGTTTTATTCCAGTCAATGCTGTGATGAGGGTAAAAAACTGTTCAGTAAATCCATGATTTTCGTTTTTCTTAACAACTCTGTAATAAGAATTAATACATACCTTTTAATGAATTGCCAGTTCATCTATATAAGAGTTATATGGTTAAATGTGGAAGAGATATGGCACATAAAATACTATATGGTGTACATATTAATTAATATGTATCATGAGACATTTCTGGTGATGATGATGTTTTATGTTAACGGTGGACAAAATGTGATACCTAAGGTGTTTTGTGGGAAACGTTGACCTATCTAAAATTATGTCACATTTATAAAAATAATTGCTGTAATAATTTGTATTTAGAATTTGGAAAGTGGAAACATAATATGATTCTTTAATTTTATGATTATACGATGTGTTTGCTGTATTTTTAGTTACGAATAATTAACGAAGAACCTGTAAGATAACGTGGATGTCGAACGGCTCATTAAGCAAGTACTTATTTAAAACGTGACAAAACAGAAGAAACTGTACAGGATGTACAGTAAAAGATTTAGTACAAATAAACAACTTCAAAATAAAGTATGGAATGAAACTGAAGGAAGAAAGATGGTGATGCAAACTGAAGCTATTGTGGTGTAAAATGGATACCATAATGAATGAAAACTGGATGTAAATTGAAGTAAATAAATGAGCTAGTAAACACATACCTGGCGGCTAGTAACAGTAAAATATGCACAAAAACCATATTGACTGAAACAGTGCGCGAACCAACCAGCAAAGGTATACATTTATAACTTAACTAACCACACTATCTTCCAGTGCATGTTCAAGTTGTACAGAGAGCATTACTAAGGAACTGTATGCTATACAACTGATGCAGGTGTTTTGAAAAGCTCTGAATTAGTAGCACTATAAAGGTTACAGCCTTATTGTTGCTTTTCCACGTGGTTGTATTCTAGCTTCCGGATACACAGAGGAATTGAAAACCTAAAACGTTTGTTTTTCTTTATTCTATTAGTTGTAAAGAGATGGGAAAATTATCACAAATATATAAATCAGTTGTTTTTCCAAGTTTTCGTAGCATATTCCATGTGAGACATTCAATAACAATAATCAAAGTTTAAATATTTACCCGTCTATGATGGTTTGTCAAATATACACTTAGGTTGAGGGTTTTGTTCGGTGAACTTAATCTGCTAATAAACTATTGCTTGTGAGAACACAAGTTATTCACATAATCGTAGGTCCGCCGTAGCCAGGTGGTTAAGGCACTCGACTCGTAAGCTGAGGAGCCCGCCTTCGAATCCCTGTCACACCAAACATGTTCGCCCTTTCAGTCGTAGGATCGTTATAATGTGACAGTCAATCCACCTGTTCGGTGGCAAAAGAGTAGCCCAAGAGTTGGTGGTGGGTGATGATGACTAGCTGCCTTCCTTCTAGTCTTACACTGCTAAATTAGGGACGGCTAGCATAGATAGCCCGCGTGTAGCTTTGCTCAAAATTCAAAACAACCAAACATAATTGTGATACGCCATAGTTTAATTTTCTGGTAAAAGGATGAAGTTTTTAACGTGTTCCATGACTCCTACAATCGTAGACCATACAGAAAAAACAGCTATTCGAAAGTCATTATTAAATAAAGTATCATTTTATTTTCTAGACATGTATTTTGGAAAACAAACAAAGAAATATATCTTGTGTAATAAATTTGGAAAAGCAAGACAGTTTTAACTTCGTTTTACTCTTATATGTTTGTATTCATTATAAATACAAGAAACTGTACAAGATTTCCAAACTTATTGCAAGACACTGTCATGAAAATAAAATTATGTATCTCAGAAATACAAAAATTATTCCAATATGTAGTTGTATTTTTCTTATTTTTATAATAATAACCACTCCACTATAAAGCCTTAAGATAGCCATCATAATCATCATATTGAAAAGTAATTTTCATTTTATTTTGAAGGTTAAAAAAAACTGAAAAAGGGCATGCGTATCACACAAAAATAAGAGGAAAATATTTTGTATCTGCAAGAGAGAGATTCACATCAATGCCTTTCTGCAATTGGCTTTAATTATATTTGTCAATCGGTATTAAAATTTTCTTTTGTATTGACAATAGCATTAAATATACACTATATAAATAAATTTTAGACCAGTAGATATGGACAATGAATGATGGACAACGTTAGTTTGAGATTTTCTTTCAAGGAACGTAGCTGTGTAAGTTTAGATGTTAAAGGAAAACAAATGATGAATTCACTGCCATCTGCCATCTGTATGGAGTATAAATCATGTACTTTAATAATTCTGAAGTTGCGTTGAATTTGAAACAAAAATTCTGAATGTTGCTAGTGCATATGCTGACTAAACACATGAAAGTATTAATGAGAGTAGCCAAAATAGCTGAAACTTTAATTGCAATTACAATAAAATAGCGCTTATTTATTTTTTTGACAATTGAAACTCTGGCTTTTAATAATAATTACTTCTGCACTAGAAGAGACAAAAATTATCTACATATCATTTACCCCCTTTTAAACTTCTCAATAAATCACTTATATTTTTTAAATTTACCCGAGTTGATCTTCAAAACTACGATTTAAGTAACTGAGAGTGTAGAGTAAAAAAAATATATTTCATTAGTTTGACGCCTCTTGTTTCTTTAGGTCCCCAATTATCATTACCAATTCTCTCTCCATGCAAAATATATAAAATGCACATTCTGGGCGATACTGTAATAATCTCCTACTCCCCCACATGTGTTTCTCCCGCTGTTACTTTCCCAAAATAAGCACCACCTTTATCATCATTGTTCGCAGCTGCTACTTGACACGCTTACCACACAACTACTGAACGAGACAATAAGTTCGCTTGTAACATCTGAGTCTACGAGGCGGCGTCAATCAAAGGCGGTTGCTTATGGGAATCAGACAGACGAAATCGATCAAAAATACTGATTTACAGCAACATTTTTGAACACAAAGAGAATATTTTTTGTGATTTTAGTGGCCACTACAATTCTTGTAGGGTTAAGAGTTGTTTTTTTTCTTTTTTTATAAGATGTGTAATACTGGTGGTTCATGCAAGTAAATACGATATCTGTCAAACTACGAAAGCCAGACAACAATCGATCTTTGTTAGCAGGCCATGAAACACAACCAAAGCCTGAATCATTTTACTAGGCAGCTTCTTCTGTCCGCCCCATCAACGAGTAAAACATTCTGTTATGCACTAAAATGTGCAAACTCGAGATTAACATTGTCAGTACAACAAACCCAGGATCAAAGATCGCTATCAAAGCAAAATTAAAAAAAAAACAACACAAAAGAATACACAAAATCCTTTTTATAGAATTACAAAAACCAAAAACTACAATTTAATATAATCATTATCCAAAACTGGGTAAGAACGAATTGAAGGAAGTTGGTTGATAGAATAACGTGGAGAATTTCATAAATAATTATGTAGGTGACATATTATCTTTAAATACCTTTGAAACTACTTGCTGAAAGATAACATAAGTTTCGAAATTCCACAGTATTTGTATTTGTTACTTAATGGCAGCAGTACGTGCTAGTAGATTATCTGTCTTTAATCAGTGTTACTGTTATTCTTGGACCTTAATCACCTTGAGATAAAAATAGCATTTCCTATAATGATAGCTAATGTGTATGCATTAAACTAAAGCTATACAAACAATGTCCATAATGCAACTACATGAAAAAATATTGAATAGTAAATGACCGAAAAGTCGTTTCTTTTTTATTGAAAATATTAGTAAACTGAATTAGACGGTTGGTTAAAACCAACTAAGACATAGATGAATTTTAAAAAGGTCTGGTTGAGTATCGGATTATTATTCAATTAACTCTTTATCTTAAAGAATGAGTTGAAGACGTTAACACAATGCGACTAAGCAAACACGAAATTACAGGTACTACTCTTAAACCACGGAATATTGTTCGGAACTGGATCATGAAATTAGATACTATAATACAATTACAAATATCTGATTCATATAGTAAATTTTATCAACAATTCTCGAAATGATGACTTCAAAACCTCAAATTATTTTTAAGGTAAGTAACATCAAACAGGCTTTTATAGTACGAATTACTTTGTCATATTTAGAAATGTTCAGATACGTTTTATTAAATTAGCCACATTTTTCATAAAACGTGTAACTATTTATGTCAAAGTGAATCCCTAAGACAGTTAAATGCAAAAAGGCACTTTTCTCATTATTGTTATTTAAAATTGGCTTTGTAGATGTTTGTATTTATATATGCTTATGTGATGTTAGCATTGGAAATATACTCTAGGTGAATCTTTTTGTAAAATGGTTTTCTTGATTTTTCAGTTCGCTTGATAAAGTAATTCCAATTATGTTTCAGCGTTAACCTTTTATGAAAATATCGTTAAAATCATGAAATCATAAACGCATCAAATTAATAATAAACATTTGAATTTAAAATGAATTAGCACTATAACCATCTCTTCTGACATGGGCTCTCCAATGGCATAGCGGTCTGTCTGCAGACTTACAACGCTAGCAATCGGGTTTTGATACCCGTGGTGGGCAGAGCACTGATAGTTCATTATTTGTTTGGTGTTTAGCACAAAAGTACATAAACGTCTGACATGGATCGGGTGTGGTCTTAAGGTTAATATTTCTGGTTGTGAAACTCAGGATTCATGGCTTGCGTCCTGTAACTACAAAATCTGCGAATATCCAAAACGAATTTTTTTAAAATAATAATAATAAATTAGACTCATTTTTTGAACGTAAGAAATTAAATTAGTTACTCATGTAATAGGCTGTCACTACAACCAGTAAGTCTTATTGAAAGTTTACGTGAAGTAACTGTTGTGATATTTGAAAAAAAGGCGTTAAATTACTAAACTCAGACAGTAGACGTATTATTTTATTTCACTATTTTGTGTCTTCATAAACCTTAGTTTTTGGATATACTATAGGCAAATTACTGCTACTAACCTTACACAGTTTAAACAGCAACATATGTCTTATAAATTGTCACATGTGCCACTTTTGTCTAACGTTAGACGTTAGATGTAGCTTTATGAGTTTTCTTTTATCAAAAATGTGTTAGAAAGAATTAAAGAAAAAACAACAGGCACTTTGTACTAAAATTACGTTTCTTAACTAAATTTACTTCCACGACAGTATTTGAAAATAACAGCTAATGTTTTTGTGTTCCCTGAGTAAAGTATATTATTTATCAATTGTTACATTCATTGGCAGTACTAATTATACTATTTTTAATTTTATTTATTGTTTATTATTATACTTTAAAAAAAAAATTGTTTTGCATTGCTATACGTATTTACGACTAATTGGAATCTTCGAACATCGTTAGATATTATTCGGATTACGACCGAAAATGTCGTTAACAATTAAGGGTACCAACGTTCATTACTCTTAATAAGTGGAGCATTTTTCAGACCTGTTAAGAATATGCATTGAACCTAGGTTTAGTAACTGAACTGAGGGCAAACAGTTTTGAAGATTTATTTACTCCCGAAATTTTACTTTGTAGGGAAATACATTACTCTGTAGTTAGAGTGCTTCTTGTTCTGTTGCTTCCATATTATTATATTAGGTTTTCCATGTATATGGTTTTATTCGTCTGAATGTTATATATGTAGTAGCTTGAGTTGTTAATAAAGCGCTGGCCTGACGTCTCAGGGGTCTCCGACATTTTACCAAGCCAAGGAAATTACTACAGAAAAACCAACAATTTCTTTTCCAACTCTGGGTCGTCCCTCGACCCCAAGGACAGGCCTTTTTTGTAGTAGGAGAAGGATATGAGAATTCATGTTGTTAAAACACGTCTTATTGGCAATACATGGTGAGTTTACAAGCTGACAAAGCTAGAATCCTGGGTTAGATTCCTCTCAAAAGAAAAAAAAACATTCTTTGTCTTTGCGCTAAATAAACAAACATACATCCTGGAGTCTCGGCTCGGATAATGAGTTTAGAAAAGAAATAAAATGAGAAGTGTATTATAATATAAGAAAGCATAAATGAGATAGCGTAAGGTATACAGAACACCATATGTGTTTTGTACATGTGTTAATTGTTGTTGTGTTTATTTTCAGCCAAAAGACATCAAATTTCCGAATCGGTTTTTAGATGTTTCATACTTGGGCGTAAGCTGGTTTGGATGGACGTCTATTTGTTTCGAATTGCTACTTTCCTTTTCAGGACCAGGGTAATTTATAAAATCTGGTTACGTTTGTTTATGAGATGATATTTGCTGTACGGTTTAGTTCTGCTGTGTTGGTGAAATAACAAGTAATTGTACAATCTGACGTAGTATAACTGTAAGGTGTTCATTGTACAAGCGACTCGTAATCTGAGGTTCGCGGGTTCGCATCCCCGTCGCGCCAAACACGCTCGCCCTTTCAGCCGTGGGGGCGTTGTAATGTAACGGTCAATCCCACAATTCGTTGGTAAAAGAGTAGCCCAAAAGTTGGCGGTGGGTGGTAATGACTAGCTGCCTTCCCTCTCGTCTTACACTACTAAATTAGAGACGGCTAGCACAGATAGCCCTCGAGTAGCTTTGTGCGAAATTAAAAAAAACAAAAACAATCATTGTACAATCTGAGGTAGTATAGCTGTAAGGTGTTCAATGTCTATTTTAAGGATTAGTTTGATACTGACTTCGTGGTTTTTAGGGTTCAGTTATTATGCTAGAAATTCGCAGAAAATGTTTTAAGCTACTTCTGTTATTTTAATTATGGCTTCATTTTGTTGTGTTTCTGCCCTTATGTGTTGTATTTTCTTCTGTGTAGTCGTATCGTGAACTTGAGTTAGTGATTTTTGTTGCTCGTGCATAAGTACTTGTTGTTTTGAGTGTGGGTAACAGAGGTGTCCTTCTTTGTGTTTTGTGTTTCCTGAATTTTGTATGTGTGTGTCTTGTGTCTGTTTGTGCTATTCAATATGTTTGTTATGTGTGTTTTGTTGTTCTTATGCTTTTGGCGTCCTTTACAATTTGGCGTGTGTTGCTGTTCGCAGTTACACCAGTGTGGTTGTGTGTTAACTTTGGGACAGTAAGTGTTCCTGTGTTCTCTCCCATATCCTACGCAGCGTGGGAGAGCTTTGCATGCAGCTGCCACATATCCGTATCGTTAGCACTTGTAACACTGGGTTACAACTACAACTGAACAGGAAAAGTAATAATTAAGTTTGAATTTCGCGCAAAGCCACGTGAGGGCTATGGACGCTAGTTATCCCTAATTTAGCAGAAATTGACTAGAAGGAAAACAACTAGTCATCATCATCCACCGCCAACTCTTTGGCTATTATTTTACTAACGAATAATGGGATTAACCTTAACTTTATAACGCTTCTACGGCCGAATGGGCGAACATACTTGATGTAGTTGGGATTCGAACCCACGACCCTCAAATTGCAAATCCAGCTCTTTAGCTATCAGGGTATGGTATGAAAAATTTAACTTCTGTGTGTTGAAAAATAAAACTCGTTATAAAATTAAAAATCTGAGATAGATGTCAAAGAAGAGTTTTAAATGAAAATATTACACACAGACATGCGTGGCTATGGCATCATTTGCAATTTATGTTAACGAAACTGAAAAATTTCTTTATACTAACGAGCATAAAACATATTTTGTGTAAAAGTACCAACTGTAAAACCATATACAATAACTTGAAAATGAATTTCAACCATGAAATGCAGTGAAAATAAACTATAGCAGAAAGATGAAACCAAAGACGATTTGTCATTTGTTACTTTCGCTCATTATGATGTTCTTGAAGAGATTAAGTGTATTTCGCATAAATCAGTTATTACAACACTGCTCTAGAATAAATATCACATGTTATTTAATTACAGAATAATCATTGCTCTATGTATGATATTTTTTATTTTAATATGTGTATTAAATAGATTTTGTTACGTATAAGATATTAGCATCACTACATATTTGTCAGCTGACCTTTCAGTCATAGTCCACTTTTGAAATTTTCGCACCAACTCATTTTGTTTTGTCTTATTATGTTCGAGTGCCTGTCTGTTCCATGACCTCACCCAAAATGTTTAGTACTTTTTCTTACCTTTTCTCTTGTACGTTTAAAAAACATCTATATGGAGGGCGAACATAATAAAATATTTTAATATTAATAACAGTAAACTTGTACTTTCGTGATTTAAAATTTACTTCATTAACATCTAAAGAAAAAAAAAACATCGTCCGTTACTTAAAGCCCCTACTAACTACGATCTTAGGTAAAAAATGTTTAACTAAATTTATCACCTGGAATGTCCTTATGTAGTTTTATTAATAAAATACTAACACCTACAGAATTTCCGATGCATTCCGAACGTTTATTATAACTTGTGAACAAACAGTGAATATAGTACGGTTATAGTGTGTAATGATGGTAATACGATAACAAATAAGCTCGTATCAGGTAAGAAAACCAATATCATGATCAGCAGAGAACTGCAGCTTCGAGCAATGTCAGTTCTCATGAGCCCGACTAGGTCGATGATATAGGTTTTCATTAAATAAGCTTTATGTGGATTTAGGCTAAACAACAGAAGTTCACTTAATTATTTAAACTAACCTACCAGAAAAACAACAACACAAAAGCAATCAGATAATGTGCCATTTTACTCCAGTTGAACTCCAACAGTTTAATATCGTATAATGACCATTACCGTTCTTTCATTACTGACGGGAGCTGAATGTCATAACTGCTTTGGCTCTTAGCCAAAAACTTCGAAAATTTCCTACTGGAAATCACTGTCTGTTCATGTCTGAATGGTAAGAACATTTTAACGTGAAATAACTCAATTTAGTACAATAATGGCAGCATACGCACACGAAAACTTTACTTACACGTTGGAGTTTTGTCACCAAAACAAAATATCCAATCAGAACAAATCTGTTACACTCGTATTCAGCAACTAAGCAGTTAAACTGTGTATTATTTTTGCTTTACTAAGAAAGTAAAAAAATAACTAATGTTTGTATATTTATACCCAACAACCAAACGTAAGATAACATATAATTGCAATTAAAACCATTAAATATTTTATGTCTAGACATTATAAATGTAATTCATTTCTTTTAGAACTAAAAAAGGCTCCAATTAAAGAAATAAATACGTTTAAAGATACACTAATTGTAGCACTAAGAACGTAGAATTTCAAATATATTTAAATAGTCAAAAAACAAAAACAGGTTGATTTCGTACTCTTAATAGTAAATGTAATAAAATTCCAGGAAGATTTTTCCATTCGATAAATGCTTGGAAAAAGAGTTATACTTGTAACTATTTAATCATTTCTAATTGTGTTTACATGGAAAAAATAACGTACATAGAAGAGATATTTTACTGGGTGAAACCTTTAGGAGAAAATCTCGTATTCATCATACGTGTAAGAAATGAATATATAGTACAGTTTTGATTTACAAAATTAATCGTTTGGTTGTAAGGTATGTCTGAAATATTATATGCCAGACTTCAGGAGAAGAAATTATCAGATATAGTTTCTGTATTAATGGTAGCATGTATAAAACATTTACAGATAACATCTTACATACTTGATAAAAATTAATGAAAAAATATGTAATAGCTGTTTTTAATATTAGTTAACAAAGTAAATATATTTATCTTAAAAATGGGAGTATCGTCTATTGTGAATATCTATATATATATACCAGAATTCAAAGTTAGTTTACATATTAAATATATTTATTTAGAAAAAAATCTTAAGTGTTGTATATTGCGCATACACATAGACAAACAAATATCTATATACTATATTTAAAAATTGTTTCTCAACTAAATTTACCCTGAAACTATATCACCATTTTTTTAAAACAACGTTTTTAAACCTCTTAATTTTTTTAGAATTCAGTACAAATAAAAACGACGTTGTTTGAGAATAACTCAAACGTAACTATAGATACTTAACCATAAACTTAACGTAATTATAGAATATAGATACTTAACCATAAACTTAACGTAATTATAGAATATAGATACTTAACCACAAACTTAACGCAATTTAAAATTTAAAAACCTTTGTTCTAAATAGCATAGTATAAATCTGTTGTTTTATTTAACTTCAATTGCGTCAACTGAATTTTGGTCTCAATATAAATATATATGACTGAAATATCAGTTTCTATGTGGAATAAAGAGCGCGAGATGTTTGGTGTGTGTGTTTTTACGTATATATTGGTGCGTATGTTGGTTGTCATTTAATTCTGAGGAAATTAACATTGCTATTGTATTTTCTTTGCATATTTTTTTCATAGAATGATACTGAACATTAAAAGTATTAATTTATAATATAATTAAAGATTAAAGATAATTAAAGATAATTGTGCTATATCAGTTTTGAGAGCGGACATTTCTGTAAATGTCTACGAACACGCAACCCATGATACCGGAGTTTTTTAACACACTATAAATTTCAGAGGAGAAAAAAAAAGTTAATATTACAATATTATTTAATTTAGAATTATACATATGATAATATACATTTGTAATTTTGTAGGATTCTATTTTACTTTATATACTTTACGTGGTGATACAAAACATACGTAGAAAAAGTAAATAATTTCAAATTTCCTCTGTTTTTTTTCATTTGTTTAAAATGTCATCTCAGATGTACATGTACTAGATGTAAAAGTATAAAAACATACCTTTTAAATAGTTTAGTAAAAAATATTTTAGGATTAAAAATTCTCGGAAAAAATTACTTTCACAAAAAATATATATATGAAATGAAAAATGTACTATAAATTAATACACAGAATATTATCTTTGACTTTTATATTTTGTTTTGCTTTTCATAGTTATATAGATTGTTATATGCTTCCTTCTATTTGAATAATTGTTTTCGGAATATACCTGAAGCAAGTTTCAACCATTTTTTTAGTTATTCTGGAATCGATACACAAAAATATTAGGGCTCTTTACCTGAATACAAATGAAAAGTAATATATGTATATATATAGCTATTGCAGATAATTGAAGTCTTATGAGCTGAAATTTAATTTGGCTTTGTACACACAGAGTATTTGTGTTTCTTCTCTATGACGCCGTACTTCATGTTTATTGTACAAGAGAAATATGATTTCTTTCTTCCTTTCACGCTATCTAAGGAAACTGACTTTAGAAGTATAGGACATTGCAACTGAAACTAATCTAGGTTGTAAAACTGTTCAGATTTTGTGAATTCGATATTAATTAATGCTACGGAAATGCGACTGAGAACGCCTATAATACTTTCCTGATATGACTTTACAAAAATATCTCTTTCAGCCCTCCCAAATCATACACGAAACGGAGACATTGTGATTTCTATTTTTATCACATTATAATTATCAGTAAGATAGTAGTTCGTACTTTTGCGACTCTTAATTATGTTGAAACATATCTCTCCTGTTTCATACTTGATCAAACATGCGCATTCTCGTCGTTGATCGATTATTTGTACGCACGTTTTTGACATAAGTATTAAGACAAGTCCAATAATACAGTGCTAAGTGCATTCAATACCTCACCGGTTTCAGAAATGTTCGATGACCTATCCGGCGCGCTTGATATATGATATGCTTCTTTGTTAATGTAGCTTTACGTAGTTTAATTAACTGTATGGAATTAATAAAAAATTCATAAATAAAGAGAGATGACATTTGTTTTAAATTTCTGGACAGTTTTTTTTAAACAAAAGTGAAACTAATTAAAAGATTAAAGTCATTTTATTTACACTGTATACCTGACTACGCACGTATCATTCAAATTGCAGTGTGTGTTGCCTACTAGTATACTGTTCATGATGAATTAGCGGCACCCAGGGTATATGTGCTTTTCTACCTATAAGAATCGGCCTATATTTCTGTTTAATTTTCATATGTTAACCTCAACTTTTTCCAAGGTGTTGGGATTTTTCTAATCTGCATAGTAATGTTCACATGCTTATCTCCAATTCTAAAACATTTTACAATTAAATCCTTATATCTTTTGAGATTAACACTGTTTTTTTTGGGGTTTTTTTAGATTAAAGGTGACGAATGACATTATCTTCAAACGAAGAGATTACTATGAATCAGTCATTTGTTTGCTTACACTGCTGCCAAATTTTATGTAATTTCACTAAACGTCTTACGGCTGCTGAAAGAGGATTAAAGTCCTAATTCCTGCCGTTATTTATAAGAAAAAAAGTGGGACGAGCCCAGCGTAGTAAGTTTAATTTTTCGTCGAATCATTTAGTTGCGATCTCCCTGTAATGAGCGCAAGTTTCAATAATAAGATAGTAACACAAAGAGGGTTCAGAAGAAAAAAAAAACAAAGAAAGAAAATACTTGAGGGAGAAATTCAGTAAGAGCAGGACAGAATAAAAGTCAACAGAGGAATTCAAATAAAACAGTGTTAGAGATTTTACAGTGAGTGGGCTGGCTTACTGTGACAGTGGAACTCGCCAGTAACTTCGTTCTGCAACATACGTCACTATGGCAGGAATTTGCGTTCAATAGCCTTTCTCCAAGAACGGTAAAAAAAAACTGGAAGTTTTCCATAGGAAATCAGATTTACATGCGGTTACAAACGACTAGTTTGTACAGAATTTTCTCATATTCCTGCGTGATAAAGGTTACCTTTGTATACCATACAATCGTCAGTAAGATAAAATGGTTAGGTATCATAGACATAGGAAACAGGGAGGGGCAGAGGGGCATGGACCCCAAAAATTAAATTAAGGGCCTGAATATCGATGGACTGTCCGAATATTTTGCTGAGAAAATTTTTGTTCAGTCTTTCTGTATGCAGTCTACCGACTTTGATACACTTTGACTACAGTTCATTGACAAATTCTAAATGTTACGTTGCTAATAATTTCTTGTCTCCGTATGATCTGTATATCATGTGAAACATTATTATTTGTACATTATTAAAATATTCTTATTACTTGTATAACTTACGATTTGGTCGTCAATAACAAACAATTTAATTTGTATCTGTTGTGCATAATACAGTGCTTCTTATTGTGTGAAATATTTGAATAATATTTCAAAGCATTTCTATTAGTTTTCAGACAATGTGTATTCATTTACGGCTATCCCCTCCTCAATATTTTGCACGTTCCAACGTGCATAGTTTAGCCACTCATAAATATTAATCGAAATGTATGGTAAACGTACAGTTATAACATTATATTGTAAGGACGATAAAAATGTTGACGTGTACCTATATTGGTTGCAATTGGGAAGCTTTCTTTAAAAAGCTGATTTTTTATACAAGCTTGACTGATATATTGCATAAGCAAGAATTTGTGGAATGTTATATTCATATAATGAAACACGAAAAAATCGCTTTGTTCAACGTTCTGTGTTATTTATAGATAACAATAGTATAAACGTTTGTGGATAAGTTCTCATATATTTATATATATGTACGAATATATATACATAAAGTCAAATCAATTCTAGATAGAAAGATAAACGTACCAACAACAACAAATATATATATCGGTTTTATGGAAGTACAAAAGGTATAATTTTCAAAGCAAACTCTCATCGGCAATATTTACTAAACGTTGGAAGTATTACATCTACCAGTCTTAATCTAAATAACACTGGTTCAGAACAAGACAACTAGCAAGAAAGATCAAACAGAGATCGGGAATTTGGTGCTAGAAACCACAACCCCAAATCTGACTATCACTCACCATCTGCAGCCAATTTGTGGGCATGAGAGTTAATAATAAAACCTTAATAACGTAATTGAAATAGTGTTATTTATTAAGGCGACGTAGGAACAGTTAATATAAAACCCTACATTAATAATTAAATAAGAACTGAGCACCCATTATCCCACTTTATGAATTTCAATCAAGAAATGAAATGAGACAACTTTGTGTTTATCCTGAATATGTCATAAACTAGATGATAAAAGATAGAAACTAGATAAAGCGTTCATAATATTGAAGTGACACCGAAAGATTAAAATTCGCGGTTAAAAATGTCCAAACCTACAGTTTTGTATGAAATATTTATTATTTAGAAAGTTATAAAATAGCTTAAATGGTTTGATAATTTATCAAATTGTATATCCATTTAAAATGAATTTATCTGTTAAAAATTTACCACTATCTAAGATGAAAGCACTGTTGTTACAAACAGTTACATATCCGTTAAGTTAGAAAATAGCAGTCCCCTGCTGGTACTGCGGTAAGTCTACGGATTTACAATGCTAAAATCAGGGGTGCGATTCCCCTCGGTCGACTCAGCAGATAGCTTGATGTGGCTTTGTTGTAAGTAAAAACACACACACACATTGGGAAATAAGTTATTCGTTTTAACAAATTTTAGAGAACCACACTATCAAAAATGACCAATTATACTTTTTTTTCATTTTGAATTAAGTTCTCTCTCGCACACAGAAAGCTACAACTTCGCACCAAACTGATGACGTTTTAGTTACTTAGGATCAGTTGAAGCTTTGTTGGATTATATTGAAAGGATGTTGCGCCGTTAAGCTGGCTTCTGTTGACAACAGCTGGTACGCAGAACACATTGTGGGATTTGTCCATTCATCAAACACTATTTGTCCAGCGTATTCTACCGTGAAATACGTTCTTTGTCGATATATTGCCTTGTGACAGTCGAAATGTAATCAAAATGAATATAACTTAAGTCTGTCTTGTATCGACATTGACTGGACTTGTGCCATGGAATCGACATCCATTTTTAATATAATTCTAAAACTGAAAAAAGTTAGATGTAAAGACAAGAAGAAAAAAACGTGCGTTTCTTTTAACATGTGTTCAGACGTAAGTGACTGAGTCTGCAACGTATATTTAATTTTTTCTACGTTAAAGTGTAAAGTGTATTCGTAATATGTATATATATATATATATATATATATTAGCGATATAATCTTTCTTTATTGTTTATTTCATTATGCAATACATTAATGCCTCGGTGGGACAACGGTAAGTCTACGGATTTACAATGATACGATTAAAGGTTCGATTCCCCTCGGTGGACACAACAGGTAGCTCGATCTGACTTTGCTATAAGAAAATATACACACACAATACATTATGAAATATGACTGAAGGTCCTGATTTGTTATATATTGAAAGATTTTATTCAGTTATACAGAGGATGATTAATGCAAACTTCAGATTCAAATTTTCGTCACACCAAACATGCTCGCCCTTTCAGCCGTAGGGGCGTTATAATATTACGGTCAATCCCACTGTTCGTTGGTAAAAGAGTAGCCCAAGGCGGTGGGTGGTGATGACTAGCTGCTTTCCCTCTAGTCTTACACTGCTAAATTAGGGATGGCTAGCGAAGATAGCCCTCATGTAGCTTTGCGCAAAATTCAAACCAAACCAATGTACGCTTATTGATTTGTTATTGAGCACAAAGCTATACATACTGTAGACTATCAGTTCTGTGCCAGTCACTAATATCGAAACTCCGTTTTTTGTTATGTAATCCTTCGGATTTACAGTTGAGCTACAGGGGGGGGGCGATAAAGTAAAACTGAGGGTAAGATTTCTTTTTATACATTCTACACGTTACGTTTACCTATTGTTTTCTTCTTATTGCTTTGCACATTTTATATTATCATAGAAGTATTTTATTATTTTGTATCTCCGTAAACATTAGTTTTTGGTTGTACTATTGGAAAACTGCTGCTATTAACTCAACAAAGTTTATGTATACTCTATTATTTACATATTGTTACTCTTAGTAAAAGTAAGGATTATACCAGTTAGTATACCGAAAGTAATCACTCATTATTTGATTAATTGTTTGTTATTATACTTTTATTATAAATAATATTTTACAGCATTAATCTAAAATATGCATTTAGGACTAACTTAAATCTTATAAGACGGCCTAAGCTCCTAAGATATTCGTGGGATTGCGGCCAGATACATCGTTAAAAGTTAAGATACCTAAATGGTGAAAGTATATTTATTTTGCTACCGTTTTGACCAAGATGATTTAGAGTTTCGATCTAACTATACATATATATATCTTACTTTGATCAGAACCTATTATCATATGCATTGTGAAAGTTACCCTCCGATCACTTGTTAAGCAAATAGTCCACACTTTGCTATTAACGTGTGAATGGAACATGCCAATCCTATTTTATGAAAGATAATACTTGGCAACACGTTTAAGTTAAAAGCTAATTAATATTTCTTAGATATCATAGAGCAGCGCGTCGTTTAATTAGCATTCCCATCGGTTTTGGATCAACGATTTAACTTACATCCAGAAATATATGTACATCTTATCGATGACAAATTTAGGTCAGTGTACAAACTATTTATTTTAATGAACAAACCACTTTGATGACAAATCATTGAATATACTTGTTGTTAGACCATTATCTGGAAGTACAGTATGTTTTTGAGTAAACTTGGTAATTTTATTCTAGAAATAAATCATGGTATACCACTAAATCAGGATTTG
Source organism: Tachypleus tridentatus (assembly GCF_004210375.1). Lineage (NCBI taxonomy): Eukaryota > Metazoa > Arthropoda > Merostomata > Xiphosura > Limulidae > Tachypleus > Tachypleus tridentatus. Next base: position 70,061,933 of record NC_134830.1, read on the forward strand.
TTTTGGAATTTCGCACAAAGCTACTCGAGGGCTATCTGTGCTAGCCGTCCCTAATTTAGCAGTGTAAGACTAGAGGGAAGGCAGTTACTCATCACCACCCACCGCCAACTCTTGGGCTACTCTTTTACCAACGAATAGTGGGATTGACCGTAACATTATAACGCCCCCACGGCTGGGAGGGCGAGCATGTTTGGCGCGATGCTGGCGCGAACCCGCGACCCTCGGATTACGAGTCGCACGCCTTACGCGCTAGGCCATGCCAGGCCCCGCTAAATCAGGACCAATTTAAAGATATAATAGCCATTAAAGAGTAATGGTTAATTTTCTTACTCGGAAAAATTGACGATTTTTGTATCTTTCAAGAGATTAACGAACATTCCACCTGGATCGTACTGGATATTTTTGCTCAGTTGAATACTTCAATTTCGAGCTTTTTACGCAATCATCATTCTAGTTTGATCAATAACATAGAAGGTTATCCGAATGAACATAATGCACATATGCATTAGCAAATCCAAATGTGACCTCATTATTTCACATAGTGAACTAATAGAAGTTAACATTATGTTTCACTCTAAGTAAAACAATTTCGAACCACCTACATCTAAACGATATATAGTTGTACTCCCAGAATCCGTTTGTAAGAATCATTAAAATATTTTTTACCAGATACCGCAATATCATTGATATGAGGGTGTCTGATAGCAAAGATGAGAATTTCTTCTTTTAATAGCCCAAAGTTTCGAAATTGAAGAAAAACTACCAATTGGAGTGTAAGATATTTATAGCTGAGTTAATCCTATCATTATGGTCCCCAACTGGCTATAAGGCTAAACGTATACAAAACCAATTATTTTGAAGTATTTAATGCAGTTTATTATCATATTATTGACATTAAATACATAACATTAGCATGGACGATTCGAAAAAAGTTACCCATTGATATACAAAAATTGCTTCTCATGATAAACCAGAGTTCTGTGTGTGTTTGTGTTTTCTTATAACAAATCCACATCTAACTATCTGCTGAGTCCACCGAGGGGAATCGAACCCCTGATTTTAGCGTTGTAAATCCGTAGACTTACCGCACCATCAGAGTTCTCGGCAACTTTGGAGAAGAACAAGATAAATAATAAGTTGTCAAGCATAGATGATGAATAATAAAGTGTGAAAAAAATAAAAGTGAGTAATTTATTTACATCTGTAACACTTAGAACAGTTTCTAAAACAAGTACCCAACTGTGCAGGATTAATCAGTATATTTCCCATGGTTATCAGGGCTTATTCAAGACCCCATTCATAGAGTGTGTGGTTCCACGATAACCAGATAGTCCGATGTGTCTCTGCTGTAATAAAACATACATATACACACATTATATTTATATTAGTAATTTACTGATATCGGTTAAAAGCTAAAGATGGCGACCTGTGTAGATTATGATCTTTTACACGTTGTTCACGCATTAATCGTTGAAATCTTGGATTATAAAAGCCCTGGCACTCTAAAATCAAATAAATACATTGAAACTGTCACACGACATTATACAGACCAATTGAAGTGATGCTGTGAAATACAGAGAACAAGGTTTGAAGCACTGTGACTGGTAATTACGCCAAGTGTAATAAGCTGAACGTGCAGAATAGGTATCAATATCGGCTTAAAGATCTGGAACCAGCATTTCTTTGATCAAGTAATAGTGATTACATAGATTTGCATCTTTATAAACACACACATTAGAAAATGTCTCACTTTAATTCCGTTAGGTTTAAACCCAATTGATGTGCACATTAAGTTATAATAAAAAATTAAAAGTAGTCGTCTAAGTTGTTCAGATCTGTAGTCAGAGATATTTCGTTCAAATAAATACTTAAGATTTTGTTAACTGCACATTTAAATATAAGTAACAAAATTTTTATTTTGATGTAAGGTGCGAAATGTTCTTTGGTTCATGAAATGTTTGTGTGTATTAGTATAAGTAACACCACACAATCACAAAGATAAATTTAGCATACTGCATGTTTTAGAAAAATCAAATCAAGACCCCATTGATACAATGAGTGGTTCCATGATTATAACATAGTCCGATGTGGCTTTGCTATAAGAAAATACACAAGCACACACATTATAAATGTATTTGTAAGTTACTGATATCGGATTGAGAGCGAAAGATTTAACTCAAATATTTAGTCAGCTTCAAGGTTATTGGTTACTGGATTTTTATTACACGTCTATCTGCATTAATTCGAAATAAATTAGATCCCAGTATATGGAGAAGTGTAACTTCTGGATTACAAGTTATGTGAATATTGAACATAATTGTAAACATGGTTTAGGTCAAGGTAATAAATCATACAGAATCTGAGCATGAAAGCAGCTGAGTTACATTAGTGTTCAACACCTTATGGTAACAGGCAATTTTCGCTTGAGAAAATATCAAACTGATATATAATTACTGTGTTCAAAATTTTAACTACCTGCAAATCTAGAACTGCCTCAAATTTCAATTAAGACAATTGCTAATTATTTCTTGACGTTATTGTCTCTATTATTGTTGTGTTGTTGTTTTTAATTTACTTAGTATAGGTGACACAAGGTTTGCAATATAAAGCTGAAAACATGTTCAGACTATATTATCTTACACGTTCTGTCATCAATCGTGAAAACCCTGGATTAGAAGTAAAACTGTGGAAGTCAAATCGAAAGCACCGGAATCCACTTATTCAATTTCCGCAACTATCCAATCATAACATTACCCTTGCACTTGTAGAAACAACTTAAAAATGCACATTGTTTGTAAATTATGTGGGCGATAGTTTGATTTCAACTACTGTACACATTCTATATAAAAAAAAAAGCAGATGTAACGAAAAACTATTCGCTGATAGGATTATGGAACTTTGAGAAAATGGAACACCGTATTACTTAGACATTCAGTAAGTGTTTCAAAGGTTTGAATTACATGAAATGCGCAAATGAGCGAGGGAGTGTGGCATTATCTAATATGAAACATCAAAGACATTTTAGAAGGAAAATGTTAAGGGATCTGTATACTAGAAACAGAAATTTCTTCGTCACAACTCAGTAAACGAAAGTTGAGACAAAACAGTAATGATGAACAAAATAATTATACGAAAGTTGGACGACAAATTTTGACAAAGAAAAATTATTTTAGCACATTCATCTATAATTTTTATTATCGTTGAAACTAATTAACCATACTAAAAAGTACAAATTTAGCCTTTTTAGGCTTAAAAAAAAAGTTAGTAAATTATTACTTGAAGCTTTTGGCAAAAAGTTGCAAATCATTTACAGAGAGGTGGTGATATTAATAACAGTTCTTAGTAAATCTCGATATAAGTTCTTTTTCTGTTGAGATACACTTTTGTAATAAATCATACATGAAATTTACGAGAATTATGTATTTCAGCTCAAATGGGTCGGGCACAGTCTCGTTATCAGCGTGTTGGTTTGTGTATCGAAGGTTCCGGGATTGGAAACGGGATGTTACTGAACAAGATCCATACTTTTAGAAGTAACGGCCATCGCCGCTACGCTGTTTAAAGAGATGACAAAGTATTTCTCAGAGATGATTGTTGCTAGCCGTCTACCTAATCGGTAGTTTAAAATTAGAGACGGTTTCTTTGTTTGTTTTTAAATTTCGCGCAAAGCCGTCCCTAATTTTGCAGCGGTAGACTAAAGGGAAGCCAGCTAGTCATCTCTACCCACAGTCAACAGTTGGGTTACTCTTTTTCCAACGAACAGAGGGACTGATCGTGACATTATAAGGTCCCCACGGCAGAAAGGGAGAGCATGTTTTTTTGTGACGGGGATTTGAACCTACGAAACTCAGGTTACCAGTCGAGCACCCTAACCACCCGGTCATACCGGGCAATTAGGGATAGTTGTTCCTCAGTTGAAGAGGTCTTTATTCATGCTAGTTAAACCACGTGAGTATAAAGTATATTTCGAAAATTACAGTTATTAATTTCATTTGAAAAGATAAAACATGAGCATTAGAATAACTTGTTACTTTGCTTTTATTTTCCTATGAATGAATGAAATGAGCATGCGCCCTCAGGGTTTCAGTTACTTTTTTTTCCCTATATACATAATTGATTCTCTATAACTTGTTACAGCTTTTACAGACCAGTTTGTCTTTTTTTAAACAACGCCCGCTGTTTGGTATCCATAACAATAACCTTATGGGTAAGACTTATGTTACTACTGATTAGCCAATATACAAGACAGGCATGCAAACTCGCACATTTACAAACTTGAGTTAGTTTATTGTCCACCCTCTCTCAAAATCACACCACACCCTAGTGGCCCCACCTTCTCTTGAAGCCACAATATAAATTACGAAAATTTAAGCTTCATAGTGGAACTAGCCTGCAATAGAAGTAATTATTAATCAGCAAATCTTCACCTCGTTTCTTGATTATCAATGATGTTTATCTTCCACGTTATCCTTCATTTTATCCCAAATTCTAAGTCACAACAATACAGTTATTTGTATTTTAAATACAACCACGTTGACTTTTGATATTCTTATATTTTACATTCGTATTACAAATACCCTAACAAATTAACAATACTATATTATAAACATTTTCAAAATTTTAAATTGCCCACCAAATTTTTTCTAGCTTAAATATTTCATTCGTACTCAGGCTGTGACATATAACACATCAAATCCTATACTCTGACTTTATTTAAGTATCCTTTTAAATTAAAACTAGTTAACCGATTCATTAAAGAATTTTTCAAAACATTTTTTGAAACATTGTTTGAATCACCAAAGTAAGGTAAAGGTTACGCAATTTAATAGTGATAACACACACACAAACACACATAATAATTTTATGCCTCTTCGAGAATGTTTATTTGTTTCGGATGCTTGCGTGAAGCTATGTAAAGTTTTCTTCGTTAGTCGTTCCTGATTTTAAACTGATATACTTGAATGAGAGTAACTAATCGGATCATCCTTTCTTAACTCTTGTGTCCAATCGGGACTTAATTGTCTCTATTTTAATATATACACGGCCCCTAAGTTTGGAAAATATACATTTCCTAAAGAACTGATGGTTTGAATATACATACGGTTCATAATTATTTAGAAAGATAGTTAAAAACAAATAAATCATTAACTAAATTTATAATATGAAAGTTATGGAGTTAAGGGCAAAGGACCAGTCATATTCCTCTAAGATTCCCTCTAAACTCTGATCCTAATAGTTATAGTTGGTCAGAACGCTGATTTGCATCTGCAGTTTGCACTCGTTTCCAAAAATATGATTATACGACTGTAAGCACGTCATGATGTATAATAGATAATGAATATATCAAGCTTAAGTACCGTTGTCGCAAAAGAAAATATTTATATGTCAGAAGTAAGAGTACCATCATATGCTAGATAACGTTTTTTTACTTTTCTATGATATGTCCACAATCCACATCTGTGCATCAGACTTACATGCTTTTAATATGACTCACAGGGATAACATAAAATAGACCTGGATCACCGAAGAATGTGAGGAAGTCTCATCAACATGTTTTTTACTGTTCTCTTTTTTAAGCAATATTCACTCGATTACTGCTTTTAAATTTCATCTTTCCCTGTTTTTCAGTGCTCAGAGAATTTTTTCCTTATCTTAGAGTTAACGTTTCTGAGGGTAATCGCCGATAACAAAGATATATTTTGTTCGTATGTTTCGCTGACATTTGATGTTTTATAACTATATATATATGTATGATACTGATGAATGCTAAAAAAGTCATTTGTAGATAGTTCAGTACGGACACATTTGTTTCACCATAAATACCTAGCATGGCCAGGTGGTTAAGACACTCGACTCCTAATCTGAGAGTCCCAGGTTCGAATCCTGTCACACCAAACATGCTCACCCTTTCAGCTGTGGGGGCGTTACAAATGTGACAGTCAATCCCACTATTCCTTAGTAAAAGAGTAGCTCAAGAGTTGGCGGTGGGTAGTAATGATTAGCTGTCTTTCCTCTAGTCTTACACTGCTAAATTATAGACGGCTAGCGCAGATAGCCCTCATGTAGCTTTGCGCGAAATTCACAACAAAACTGTTTTTAATTTTCTTACATATGCTAAGGCACTTAAACCCGAATATAAAAGAACGAATTCATTTTGTAGAAAAACCTAAACTGTATATAAATATTTTAAAATATGAGTTAATTACGTAATATTTTGCAGATTAATTTAATTATTTTATCGAATTTAGTGAAATACAATACATAAATTTTATGAGAACGGCAGGCATAAAGAAATAGGAAAATTCATAATGTACGACGTTATGATAAAACTAGCTTCGTATTACAATTAGTTTCTTTTATCATATACATACGTTTGTCTGTACTTCAACAGGCCGCTTAACTCTTTCTTCTGTGATGCCTTATACGAGTGACAGTCAACACCACTGTTCAGTTCAAAGAGCTAGACAAAGCTCTCTTGCCAGCAAATGTTTCTGACTGGCTGCCTTCTTTCTCTGTTGATAATTCAAGATTAGGGAGGGCTATGGCCTGGCCTCTTGACCAACTCTACGCATAAGATTCCGTTCAGATTGAAAATTCCAATTCGAACTACTTCGGTTAAACATTTTACATTTAACTAAAAAGCACAAATCCTAGCAACCACGCATTCAGGGTTACATATAGCTCAATAAACGTAACAGGTATTATTCAGGGTATATAACACTTATGTGGATAACCTTTTTGTATTCGGAGTTTGGATTAGTAAATCTCTTCAACAGGACATTTCAGAGTGACTATCACACCGTTGTATTTTAGGAATAAAAATTGTTTTGAGTACTTAAGAAAACAAGAAGTTGTTTAGAACTAAAAATTGTAATAACATTGAGTCTAAGGTTAAAGAAAACCACCTACATGGACCAGAAATAACAAAAAATAATGAACTTGGTGAATATTCTAGTGAACTTAATATATTGGTTTAACTTGGAGTGTTTAATATCGGGAAATAAAATTATTAATGATTTCAGTGCATCTATTAATTATATAGATTATCCTTGCTGTTATCGATATTTGCTAGTCTTATTACCACTAGTATTTCACAAGTTTGAGTCTACGTATGAGTTAGTTCTTAATCCACATAATAAGTTATCAATGCCAAATAATTTTTTCTAAGTGTAGAGAAAGACAAAAATGAAATAGAGAATGCATGTTTGTGAGTATACATTTATAAACATATTCTAAGTATTATAACCAATTCTAATAGTGAAATATCAGTTTATTTCTGAGACATAAAACTTAGTTGGTCGTTTCATGTAATGTCACCGAGTTTTTATGTGAAAAGGCTTAACATTAATTGTCTATATTAGGTTAGGTTAGGGTTGAAGAGTTGAAAGTATTTATAGGTGTGTTAAGTTAAAACATACATAAGCTGTGTTGAGTACCCGTTGACAGTGTGAACATATTTGGAAACACGATTTGGTTTGGTTTGAATTCCGCACAAAGCTACACGAGGGCTATTTGCGCTAGCTATCCCTAATTTAGCAGTGTAAGACTAGAGAGAAGGCAGATAGTCATCACCACTCATCGCCAACTCTTGGGATACTCTTTTACCAACGAATAGTGGGATTAATCGTAACATTACAACGTACCCATGGCTGAAAGGGCGAACATGTTGGGTGTGACGGGGACTCGAACCCGCTACCCTCAGATTACGAGTCCAGTACTTTAACCACTTGGCCATGCCGAAACCACCAAAAATATAAAAGATAAAAATGAAATTTCATAATACTATGAGTGAGACAAGGTGTATCTCTAGCTTTGCATTTTCTGTGTCCGTACAATTAACAATATAACACTGCAATAAACTTATTAAATGTTGTATATAACTAACAGTGACAAGATTTTATAGATAGATATCAATACGTTTTATTCAATTCTTAATAGAAGTAGATAGAATGGGTTTCTTATACCGTTGGTCGAAATTTATGTTAAAACACAAATTGGCAGTTTCACTATATTACTTTATATAAATGTCTTTTTTTAATTAAATTGTTTCATGCCAAGTTACATTATAATATTATTACCTTCATAACAACATATAAATTAAGCATAGTTAATAATCAATATGATTAATATGGTATTATATGCATATTTCAGTTTGCATACCAAAAACTTTAACATCAAATATAGTGATGTACGGTAATGCGATGAGCTAGTGAATGATATTAAATTTTCTGGTTTTAATACGTTGGACGCTGAAGGGTATACATTATTATTAATTAATTCACTTATATCTTAAAGCAAAAGCTTTAGAGAAGATTGACGTATTCAATTTAGGTAATAAGAATATTGCAAAAGATAAAAGGAATTTATTTGAAACTGCTATAACGTTAGCGACAGATGATGTGATAAATTAGTGAATATAATTTGTAATGACGTATTGAATGGTTTTAACAAAGGTTAAAAACACTTGATCCTGAAAGCAACTCATCAAGTACTTTTATGTATTACAAAATATGCATACTGAAAGAACACGGAATAAAAAAAAGCTTTTGAATAATTTAAAACGAAAAAGGCAAAAGTCCTTAGAACTCTAAGAAGTACAGCCTGTGCTAAAAAAATTATAAAATTATTATCATGTTTCCACCCAGTAAAAAGCATTAATAGATTGCAAAGAAATGACAGATTAATCTGTCTAATAAGAATTTCTAGATTAATAAAGAAAACATATTATGCATTGCTTCTCAAGTAAGTTCGGTTCATTTTGGCTCATTTTTGATATTTTATCTCAGTTTTAGAAGCGATTTTATGGTGCGAATAAGTTTTATCGCTATAAATAATGAAGTTGAATACATTTAAAACATTAAGTCGAGCATTTGTAATTTTTCTACCGCACTTCACTCAACAACAACAAAAAAAAAAAGCCTTTTCCGGCTTAAAATTAATCTTTACTGGAAGATTTCATCCTGTGTCACCGACAAAACAGTCACGTGACAACATAGCTTCAGTATCTTGTTTCGTATACTTTATGGAGGCCATGCTACTGTAATTGCAGAGACTCATTCATAATTGTACCGAATACATCAATCCATGTTTAAATTTTCTTAAATAATATAAGAGAGTTGTATGTTAATGGTTAATATTGTTTTTCCATGACGATAGTTTGATATAGTAGGAACAGTAGCTTCTGATCCAGTTTAATATTTCAGGAACAGCTTTGGATTCAGTTTAATATATTAAATCCGAATTCAAAATACTATTTTTGTTCCATATGTAGTGTTTTAATTAAATTGCTCAAAAATTCCTTTTTAATGTTGATTTTTTAATATACGTTTTTTCAAAAGAGATTCGGTATTGTTTCATAATGTTGATTGACGTTCTTGACTGTCTTTGAACAGGGATTTGATGAAAACTATATGTGTTTAGCATTGTAATAAAACAGGTTACCAGCACGTGCTTTCTTTAGTTTTCTACGATCTTGTTAATTTGTCCATTATGGCTCGAAATCAGAGATGCAATATAAACAGCATTTCAGATCTATCTTTTGCCTCCCACAAGTCACTGCCCAATAAGCTTTTCGTAAAATACCAGAACTCATAATTTGAGTTGAACAATTAAAGACACAAAATTTTATGAAACTATTTATATGTTGTACAGTATAATACTTTGGAGTTACAGTTTAAACGCCAAAAGTTGGCGAAATATTGAAAAACCAATAGGCTCAAAAATTGTGTATAAGAAAAGATTAATTCTAGGTATTCTATTTCATTACTCTTCATTCGTCTTTTGCGGCTCAAAATCAGAAGTGTGTAAAAAACTGTAAAGATAGAATTGGTATGAAATGCTGTTTATTACACACCCTTAAGTTCGAGCTACAACAGATAAATTAATATAAACGTAAAACAATAACAACAATAAAATATTTCGCTGGCTTCTACCGTTTAACCATGATTTGTTGAGCATTGTTGGTTTAATGTTCTTTGAATTGAAACTATGTTGAAAATATAGTAGATTTATTGCATTTTAAATAAAAATAGTATCATTAAATAGCTAAAAACTAATTTGAATGCGTTGACTATTTCTAAAATGATAAACAACTTAATTATTTTAAAATTAAAATTTTAAACATATATGTGGTAGTCAGTAGTTATAGCCAGTAATTTTCCTAAGGAAATATCCTTAGTTTTGCAACTCGATTAACTTAATGTTACTGATTTTTTTCTTACTTAATGGGTAAAGAATACCTTGTTGTCGTTCTTAATATCTCAGTTAAAATTCTATTTATAGTCTGAACAAACAGAAGTAAATGCAGATGCGACCTACATCTATTTTGTAATCGTTAAGGTATAATAATATTACATTTAATTTCCTTTCAAGCCATTATATATATATATATGTATGTATGTATGCTTAACCGATGAGATAGTTCCAAACTCTTAATTAAAAGTTACTGATTACATTTCATAAGGTTTGAGAGATCATTACGAATCTCGCAAAAAAAAAAAAATGTTTTGTTATCTAAGTATTCCACATAATTTATATACTGTCATACCCAGCGCACAATTTATGTGATCAAAATATTCAGAAGCTGTGCATGGTAAACGTATTGTTATATCGCTAAGATACTAAATTGACGAAGGAAATTTCTTGGTGAATTAACACAGCCATTCACAGAGGTTTCTGATGTTTTCCCAACTCTTATAATAAGGGACGTATTGTCCTGTATTCACGACCATTAATGGAAAATGAACAAACAAATTAAAGATAGTAAAGTAAAAACAAGAACAGTGCGGTGACGCCAACCAAGACACGACTGAGTGCTTACAGATTTGAAGATAAATTATTCTCCAGTTAGCTATACATCAGTCGACTAATGAGACTGATTTAAATATAAGCGACCTCGCCAAGAAACTTATCTGGCTTAAACGGCGCCACACACATGGACATAGCAATAGCACGTGACCATGCTCTATCAAACAAAAGTCATTTTCATATTAACCCGAAGTATGAATTTTTAAACGCTAATAGTTGTTTTAAAGATATACGTAGAAAAGTATGCTTTTATAGCACTAAATTCACCTAACGGATATGTTTAATAATACCAATAATATCATATTTTCTAAATGCCTCAGAACTATTTAATATTTAAAATTTACCTGGCAGTATTTAAATCGACTTATTTCCACAACAAAGCCCGTGCTTTGTTCCAGTTTATTATTTATTTGACTCCAACTTAAAGACAGAAATAAATAATCGAACAAGTGTTCAGATTCTTTATGTCACAATGTTTAAAAACATATTTTTTATTACATTTGTTTACAAACATCATAGACGACAGGTAAATTGTGATACTGCACGAAAAAGTTGAACACAAATATAAAAATATTTCAAACTGGAGCCCTATAGTGCTTATATATACTTATATATTGTAGATTTGGCGTAAATCAGTTTAAACGTTTACGAATATTATATTTTTACAGGTAAAATAAATCAATGTGGCTACGCATCTTCGTTTTAATTTTAGCCGTGACAGACGTCCAATTACATAAAAGTATTTAATAAAGGAAGATTTTACGACTTGTCTAAGTTAGGGATAACTCAGCAAGATCTCCTCATACGTTGATAACACAAACAAATAATAAAATTAGTTAAGACATAATAAATTTAAGATGAAATAAAAATATTCTTGCTTTCCTCTTTCCGGGTTCACAAATATTGAATATGATTCAATATAATTAATTTAAATGAACCTATGTAACCATAAATTTCAGTATTCAGGTAGACTGACTTAAGGCAGACAAGCTATAAATCATCCTCACTAAGAAGTAATATTCAGAGGACGTTAAGCAGAGAGTACGAACACGTAGCAAAGAATCGAAACAAACACAAGAAAAAAATGAACAAATTATTTATTCACGACGATAAATGTATTTTGAAACTCAGCTGGCCCGTTTCAGAATTCTGTTGTGTGACGTTTTGCTACATTGTTTTGTGTATTAATAAGTTTTAAAATGCTTATACAAAGCTATATGAAGACTATCTCCGTCCAGAAATGTGAGCTGATAGACTTGATTGAAGACAATTAATAGACACTACCCACGTCATCGCTTGGGCTAATATTTTCTTACTTTACAGTAGAATTTGATTGTCAGACTCATAGTTGAACCAGAACTCAAAGTTTTAGATACATTTGTTTTTCTGTGTGTGTATGTGGCAACTGGATGCGAGTCATGCTTCTTAGATTCACAGTTAGGACATCCTATATGGTCATGCCCCAGCCTCAAAATTTTGCTTTTAAGGAATAACAAACGCATGTATATAAACATGTTGGTGTGAATTACTGATTTTTGTATATGTTTTGTATATAGTAAAGTAACATTAGAAAAGCTTTATAGAATAAAGTGTTATATTCATTTTCTTTTGTAGGAAGTAGTTACAACATTTTATGTTTCACAATTTTTAAATTTCATCTGACATACAGGAAAAGTCATTTTAAATTGATAAACTAATCTATTGTTGTATTTCTTACTTTGTGTGAAAAGAATTGATAAAAATATTGCTAACTATATATATATATATATATATATGTAGTTTCATGAGATGGTTTTACCTTATCTTACATTACCTTGTGAAGAAATGTGTTAATGTTTTGATTCGTTGGTGTGTTTCCAGATTGTAGTGCTACATCTTACTTATTCTTTTCATTTTTATTGAAGGTTATTTGGTTTCATTACCATTATTCATGACATAGATTCTTTTAGGTATTGAAGGGACTTCCCAGGGAAGCTTAATTTCTTTAGGATCTAACCGTGTTTACTGTGCGTGGTAACTCTTGGTAGTTAAGGAATGTCTAGTTCACTGAAATACGTTACTTTGGTATTAAATCCCTACAGATAGGAGGCACTGGTTGGGCCTCTTAGGGTTAACTGAGGCTAGAATCAGTTGAGTGCCAGTGTCAGACATCTTCACGTTAAGTCTGGTACTCTGATTTAGGTATGATACCCACAATACCTTGACAATATTGGATAGATGAAATCAGTGGGCAGAGGATGTGTTTATCTCTTTTGAAACCATAAGAATCTCCTGTACTATCATTGAGTGTGATATTTGAAAGGCCCCAAATCGAAATATCTGCTCATAAGATTATCCATCCTTTTAAAAAGTCAACTACATTTTGGTTTTTCACCATCCATTCCTTACCTAATAAATATGTGTAAATTGTCACCTTCATTTATCCACTAGGTCATAGAGAGACATGAAGATCTGCAATCAATTAAGAATTTCCAATCAGGAGATATCCTCATTGAAACATTTAGGCCATTGCAAAAATATCTCCTTTTAATATATATAAAGCGCTAAGGGTGATCTCCATTAAGATAACTCTTCATAACATTCTGAAGTGATTTTCCAGTTGCAGATGTAACCACCATCTCTGAGAAGGAATGTTTTTCAAAATTACAGGATATGGCATTTATTCTTGTATTTGTTAAATTGGGTAATAGAAGACAAGCAGACTTTACATTCTCATCTTTTCTTCTTGCAGTCTTCCTGCCAATATCAAAACAATGTATTCAAATTGTCATACTTAGCCATACATTTTTAATATACTAAGATCTTTCAGATGTCAGAATTTCGACCATTCTATTCCATCCTGTCATAACTTTTCTGCCTATTCTCAACGCAGTAGTATGGACTATGGTAATGCTATACATGCATCTGAGCTGTGTCAACTCTCAGAATTCACACCACTCATATGTTTTATTATGTCCTAAGTGGAATGAAGAATAAGAGATACAGCATTTAAGTTTATTAAATAACATATCACATGAGTCATGCAAACTAAACAAAGTTTTGCCTATGTTCTTTCTTCCGCTTCCTTGATGGGGATGTGTAGACAGATATTTTTTGCCACCAACAAAAGTATTTTTTTAATTTACCCGTTATTCGACTTCTTTCATGGAAGTCCGTTTGACTCCACTAATATTTCTGTTGAGTAATTGGGTCCATCTCGTCCAGCTCCAAAACATAAGACTCCTATACAGTTTTGACTTTGCTCTTTCGAGCCTCGTCTATTGGATGATTACTCACTTACTGTTCCTTTAATCACAGCGTACTCTTGGAGATTAGTCAACCAACTAAGGATAGACCAAAAAGTAAAATGGAACAATAACCCTCCTAATGTTTGATAGAATGAAGGCAAAAAATGGCCATACTGATATAGTAGAATTGTCGATGTGTTATTAAAAACTTCAATGATTCAAGGCACTTATTTATTTTTACCATCCTGTAATTATCTCCTTACAAAAGATATTTCTGAAAACTACTGATAATGCTAACATTCACTAATATTCCTAACTCAGAAAAGAAAGGTTGTGTGTTGGACTTAAACATTGTTGGCTGACCAATGTATTCCACTTACAACATCTTTGGGGAGTCATAATCATCCATGTTTCTACTAGTTTTACCACTATACTATTACCAGAAGAAATAATCTATCACGAAGATTTTGATAGTATTTTCAAGTAGTTTATATACCTATTTTATATGCTGATTCAGACTTACTGACATGGATCCATGTATTTGTTCATTTTCTTTCTTTAAGTCTTTTTCTTTGGAGGTGCACAATAATGTATGAGACAATATAAATTTCTTCATGATCCTGAGGATGGCAGGCTTAGCCAGTACCACCAAACTCATATGCTATAGTAGAAGTAGGTGAAGCTCAGTTTGTGCTTGTTTAGCATCCTTTCAAAATTTATTCTACCATAATTGACTTATTGTCTGTTAACGTCTATAAATGATCGTACTGTCCAATCATCTATCCTAAAACCTCTCGACATATTTTACACAATATCTTAATCTATGATGAACACCTAACTGCCAAAAAGGTACACAGGTTTGGAATATAAGTCAGGGATTTCTTTGTAGATATGCCACTCTTACCAACTGCTGTGTATTTCAGAAGGCTTGTGTCTACATCTGGCAAGCCAAGCGATAAATACTTCTGAAGAGACATTAGATTAACTTAGAGGAATTGGAAGTATTAATCTCAACACCTCTCAACCTTGCAACCCAATGGCTAAGAAGTTGTCATTATATAGGGAATTTCTAATGTTTTCCAAGAGTGCTTCTCCTATTACTTAAAAGATATGCCTTCTTGTCACAAAGATCTAGAAACGAAAGAACCCAAGTCTTCTTTTGGCTTTATTGTCTTTATGACTAAATTTGATCATTCACTTCAGTGCGACGGAAACTCTTCATACATTAGTCAAGCAGCACATCAGTAGAACCTGATTATGTACACCATAAAATGTTACATAATCTCTTTCCTGTACCTCTTGATATTCTCCTTGTTCAGTTCAACTAGATTTGACAGGAGTTTGTGCAGAATAAGCAATATTTTGATCTTTCCCACCAGAACTTAAAGTACTTGAAGGTTGTATCTCAAGTGTCTTGGATTTGTCATTAAAAAGTAATCCATCAATGAGGAACTTTCTCCTACAGTTGCAGACAGTTTGTCATCAGTAGTTTATTAGGGTGTACCATGATTTCATGCTTCATGAGATGATGAACAAGTCATATGAAGTTTGAAACAAAGTTCTTAGGATATCTCTTTAACAATAAGCTAAGTTTTATTTCATGCATAAAGTAGCTTAAGTATATTAGGGTATTGAATATCTCTAGTGTCTTCTCTTTCTTTATTGCGCTTTCATTTAAAATAAGTTGACTGTGCCTTGGATATGTATTCCGTACTGAAGATTGTGGGCTCTTTTGAACATCAAGGGGTTTTATGCACTATTCCAGTTAAGAGTTTCTGTGCAGAGTCCTATGAACATCCATTCATTCCAGTTCCAATGCTTACATATTTTTAGGCAATACAGAGCAAAGTTCTGATCACTACTATGGCGTTCCTGCTTTACATTGTGTCTCTGCTTTTTGGTAGTAGATGATCTACTCTTCCAAATTTAGCCTTTGTATCCAAGCAGATTTGACGAAAATAGATCTAAAATTGGATGACATTTGTTAATTTGTTGTTCAATTCATGATGATATGGGTTGTTACCATCGTTACTTGTGTTCGTTCTTCGAGTCACCTAAAGAAGTCATATACCCCTGACTGGAAAACTAACTTCACTTCTATGAAAATTCTTCAGGCCATCTTTCCTTTCCGAGTTTTGCAAATGGCTGGCCCCAAAGCAAATTTAAAAAAAAAAGAAGCCCATTGCCATTACTAAGCAATTTTGATCTACAATTACAAACAGCTTCCACGTCGTTGACTTTCAGATATGTTTTCAGTCATCGAATATGAGGTACATTCCGCAGCAGGTCCAAATTATTTTCAATGAGGTGTGGGTGGTTCTATAGCCATTTACTTGTTATTATTCGTGATTATTAGAAAAAAGAGGTCCTTTGGGTTCCAGATGGAATCATAATATTTGAGATGAGAAACCCATAAATATGTTTTTGATTTTTTAAAATTAAATCTACAATCGATTATTGTCAATCTAGTTTATGTAGTAATGAGTGAGAGGGAGTTGTTCTCATGTGATTTCACAATGGTTACAGATTTTACGTATGTTTTTCTTATTAGTGAGTAACTAATCTGTTAGCAGTGTGCCACTCATGTTACAATTCTCCATATCTTATTTTCATGTAATCACTACAGTACAGAATGAAAGCAAGGTTTTAACCATATTTTAACTCGTAGAGTCCTTTTAACGTTGACAACGATAGGACTAACCAGCTTGAGTATGTCTCTAAAATTTTGCGGATCACAAGACTCTTTTTAAGGTTATTTACTTTTTAAGTGAAAACAAAATTTCTTTATGCATTCAATGCTCATTTTGTACAGTTATCTTCTGTCTCTTTTATTTTTCTTTAATCAGTTTTTTTTTTAATGTATTTCGTGAAGATAGATAGCTTTTGCTGTTTTAAAGCAAAAATATAGCAAATTAAAATTTAAGTGAAAGCTTGATAGACACATGAATGAGAAGGGCTAACATAAAGATTTATTTATTAATAGTTTTAATTTAGTTTAGTGGCTAGGGCAGTCGAGATGAAGCAACAGATCCCATATTGCCTCAAAACATTATCATGATATTCTCTTTTACTTTTAATTTTACCAATTCAATTTTGTGGACAAAATCATAAATGTTTTACTTGATAATATCGGCCATCTGGATAATACTGGATGCTATGCATGCTTTTTTTAATTGGGAGAGTAAACCCAATGTTATGTTATTTAGTAATAAAGTTAAAGTGGTGAGGTAAATTGTTTTTTGGCTGTTTATGCAACTGTTTGATCATTATACAAGAGATTGAAGTACTGTCTTCAGAGGACAAGTCTTACATATCAATGCCAGTGGATTTTCTTGTAAACTTTCACACTTACACTTCCCTACTTTATTAGACACAATTACCTTCCCACAATTGCTAAAGATATTGATAGAGAGCTTAATTGTGAGAATTTGTAGATTGGAGCAGCTACACCTGCTCCCAATTTACATTGTAAATTAATTTCTGCGTAAGGCTTAAAACTGCAGGTTGCATCTAAGAGACGGTTAATTTCTTGTGCTGTGAGGAATCTTTCTCATCATGAATATTTTAGCTTTCGGTCTGAGCATTTGAGTCCTTGTTTTATTGGAGTAACGCATATATGACGAGTCATATTTTAACTACGATCCTTAATTTCAGGTTTTGTCAAGATTCACTCGTTTATTATAAATACAGGGAAAGATAATTTGTGGGTTTATTATTTCATACACAATATTACCTTGTGTGCAGTGTGTGTGTGCGCTTGCGTGAGCGCTTTTTTGTAAAATATGTTGGCTTTTTTTTTCTTTCAGCAGAATGCCTTTATTTGCTAGAAATCATCACCTTGCTATATTTTCGTGTTTGCACCAAACGAATAACCAATTTCTCATTTTCCATTAGTCACAGATAACTGTAGTTCTAGTTTTTGTGACCATGTGCATGTCTCTATGTCTATATCTGAAACCTCAACACAAAGAATATGGTTTGCATGTGGATTCACGAATACTGTGGATACATACACAGTGAAGCATAGCGCTTGTTAATAATTTTCGAAAACACGAAATATTTATGATTACTACACTTGGGTATAAATCTCCATTGTGAAATAAAATAAAAATTATTATTTTTAGCAACGTTTAAAGATTTATATGGAAAGTTTCGTCATGACAAGCTTACTACTTATTAGCCAAAAGTGTCGTCATGATATAATTACTACTTTTCTTGTTAGTGTCGCCATGATATAATTACTACTTATTCCCCAAAGTATCGCTGAGATATTCTTACTTCTTATCCTCCCAAGTGTTGTCATGATACGCTTTCTTTTTATCCTCAGTATTGCCATGATATACCGGCTACTTCTCCCTCAAGGTATTGCCATGATATTACTATTTATCTCCCAAATTGTCATTGTAACGTGCTTATTAGTATCCCTAAAATATCGTCATAATGTGTGTGTGTAGATGTGGATGCTTTTGTCTATGGTAAAAATCTTTAAGAAAATTCGTTAACATTGTTGAAAGTCTATTTCATAATGTCTAGAATAATTAGAAATATCGTAAAATGTATAATATAATCAACATTTTCCTATTAATCAGATGAATATTTCAAACTCTGGCATAATAATTAGTTAGTGCTGCTGAATTTCGTCCACAGCTACTCAATGAATATCTGTGCTAACCGTCTTCAGCTTTAAAATAAGAAATAAGATTTGGCTGTCACTCTTTTAACGCACCTACGACCCTAAAGTGCAGAGTATAGTTTGTGTTTTTAGCTGTAAAGGGGCGTGAACCATGGAACATCGGATTCACAGTCCGGAATGTTGAACACTGACCTGGACTGTAATAATCTAATTAAAACACCATTTCGATTTGAAATCATAATGTTTTTGTTTTAATTTATTTGAATGTTACAAAACAGCAAGAATGTTACAAAAGTAAGCAATACGTATTTCTTATCTATTTATTTATTGATAAGCACAGTTTTATTAGTGTCGGTGTTTTTATTATTTATCTCATCATTAAACAAAAGTCTTCATCGTGCAGTAAATGACTAATACACCGACAAAGGCATTATCTACATATATGTATTTCATGAATATAATCACGTTCAAGCCTAATACCTACATAATTGCCAATCTAGTAACACTCACGTGAAGTGAGCTGATGGATGTCGATTACCATCACGAAATCAAGCAGACAACGAATCCTATGAGCTACATTACGGATATTATTAAATTCAACTTAAAACTTTCTTTTGCACATAACAGTCGTTCGATAGAATGTGATACATAAATTGTTAAGAATCTATCTGATCTCACTCTGTATATGCAGTCTAACTACGCATGTGGTGTGCCTACTTTCCAAATTTTTTTTGTATCTATATATACATATAGTATTCCAAAAACACGCTATTTCATTTACGACATATTAGATGACATGAAAGACATATTTGAATTTGGAATTGCTCCGATTTCAACCTGTTCTATTATCTTTAAAAAAAAAAATTGGAAGTGGATTTTGATATATAATTTGAAGGCACTCTATTATAGTGCATCATTTCCATAAAAATAAGGCATCTTACTGAGAACTTTGGCTTCACACTTTTTTGTGTGTGTGAGTGGAGGAACACAAATTTAAAATCGAAATATCTTTTTTCCATTTGCAGTTTGCAATGATAGAACACTTGGATTAAAATAAAGCTCCTGAGGGGTAAGGGGACTTCCTTGTGTAGAGGAAGTAATCTGGGAACAACGTTCACTATATTTTCATTTAGATAAGCTCATCCGATGAAGGTTCTAACTGTTACAAGATGTATAATTTTAGTATAAAACCTTCTGGGCATTTGTTCAAAGACGTCACGTGAGAGATTAAAAGTTTGAAGAGGTAAATAATTTGTTGCTACAGTTGCGGTTTTTTTTAAAGAATTTATCCTTCCCCTTTAGGCACAATTTCATTTCTTCTATTCGTACTTTGCTATTATAAATGAATAATAATAATTTTTCCTTAAAACGTCCAATACTGAAATCTGACAAATTAATTTCTGGTCGGCTGTTAGTGTATTAACTCCGACTCATGCGCTTATTTGCGTCGGATAAAATTGCATTTGCTGTCTCAGATACAAACTCGTGAATAAAAACAGTATGACTTGCATTTTTCATAAAATGAATTATGTATTCACTTGAGACTTCAGAAAATTACATATAAATTCACGAATTCTTATCTATTTATCAAGTTCTATTTACTCACATAATACGGTCTCAAAGTTACGTTACCAGAACATTACAGTAATAGACGCTCATATTAGAAACAACACCATGTTTTGTTTTGTTTTTGTATTTGTACACCTCTTTGTCGACTTGAGATTTTAATTAGTACGATAAAACCACGTTTTTATTGATTCCAACAGATACAACCAGTATATATTTGCTGCTCAAAAGGAAGGCAGTCAGTCAGCAGCGAGCCTTTGTAGAATTCCGTGATTCTTTGTGGTCGTTGTTATACATATGGTTGCTCCCAAGAAAAGGAGGCTATTGGGGAAGGGGGGGTTGGATTTTCAATATTTTAGGGATTAGAGTTAACGCGAAGTTACGGGCCAAGAGTATTCCCTCTTTTATGTCGTTCACATCCAACACAAAAGATGAATATTGCACGTTTCACTTCAAACACTGGGAAGTGTGAACAATGTAAATTTGCCTCGGAGGATTTTGAAGAGAAATCTGACTGCATTCTCGAATCTCCTTTATTAAAATCTATGCCAAAATTCGCCACATTTTTAATCTGTTAAGCTAAAGGATTTTTTATTTTGTATTTATGTATTATCGGTTTCATATAAAATAAATAATATAATCAAACATAAAAAACACTGGCCATATCAGTGGAACATAAACATTAGTGATTTCGTACTAGTAAATGACCTGATAAATACGTGGATATAAGAAATTTCGTTACAACAATATACGAGCTCTTTGTAACTATTTTGTTGCACCAAAATAACAATATAGGTTCGAATGTATGCCCCAATCAGAGTGGAAGTTTAGTCTTTATTTCATACGTTGGGATTCGAAATCCAATGGAGGGCAGAGAGAAAAATCAAGTGTGATTGACATAGAAACAAACAATTTAATGACAAACCACCGCTGCAGTCTTCGATTTACCCACTTATTTTACATTTTAGACACATATCCCAGTAGCACAGTGGTAGGTCTGAAGGCTTAAAACGCTAAATTTGGTACAGCACCACACCCCATTGCTTAAGGGCAAACAAACTTTTCGACTTTCTATCTCCAGCTACCAAATTTATATTAGAATCCTCGTCTCTTTATATTGAATCATTATTTGAGATCTAAAACTTAATTTAAGTTGGGAAAATCGTAAACCTATCAAAACCTATGGGAGGGTGGGGGGATGAAATAGATGCTGATTCCCTGCTTCAACGCCCATGAACGTATAAAATACGAGCGATATTTTCTCAACTGTCCAGGTTAGGCGAATTCCAACAATCATTCGCTGAGTTCTACAGGGTAACGACCATCTTGCGTGCACCAGAAGTTGTTAACCTGAACAAACCGAATGCATATGAGTTGGCATCTTGAAGTGAAGATTCCATTAAATATTTTATTGTTTTGTTTTAAGACTTTTCCAGATGGGTAATTTTAAGCTTTTTCAGCAAAGACAATCACTACGATTGTGTGGAGATAACTTGTCTGTTTATTCCAAACAAGATATGTAGATCAGCCTTCTCAAAATTATCGAGTTCACTATTTTAAAAATTGTTGTTTTTTTTATGTATTTTATAAACTAGGTGTTTATCCAAAAATACATTAAACACAGATATGATCTATTAAAGAACAACTTCCAAGTGTAATCCTATTAGCGTATTTTATATTTTTATAAATGTTTTTGGGCTTTTAAATAAGAAACAAAAATATGGCATGTAGAAAGACAAAAGACCTAATTACAATTTGTGATCAAATTTAGAGATCAGGTTTGTTTGAAGTTAAGCACAAAACTACCCATCTTGGGTAATTGTTCTTTGCGTTTGTTTTCGGTTTTGCCGAACAAGATATTATTTAGCACGATACTTCCAAAACGACACATCAGGAACATGTGTTCGTCAGTTATCAGGAATACCGTAAGTGGAAAAATAAGAAGATATAAATAAATAAAGAAAAAAACTCTTGTGAAACATTCGATTTATAATTCGTACACTGGTCAGGAATATGTGAACTTTGTATTTTCTTTCTTAATTTATTGTAAAATAAGTAAGTCTCATAACTGTCATTTCAAAGATTTGAAGAAACTAAAGTGATAAAGTTGTTTTTAGAACAAAGTCACATTGGGCTATTTCACGTGTCTCTCCTTTTAGGTGGCCTGGCACATCAGTAACATGAACTAACTGTTGTGTCCACCACGGGGAATCGAACCCAGGATTTTAACGCTGTAAACTTACCGCTGTTCAGCCGGGGACAAAAGAATAAAAAACACCAGTATAAGGCCTATATACTCTTAACATTCCGTAGGTTTTTATACAAAGAGTTTGCCGGCCCATGAAGTATTGAAAGTAAAGAATTACTGAGTTAGCAAACAAAGACGATATTGTTTGTCGCTCACACTTCTGTCTACAAGCGGATGGAAGCAATGTACAAAACTGAGGCACTGTATTTTACTGTTACGAACAGGCACATAACGACAGCCAATGTTGCATAACCTGCTTCTAAGAAACCTAGACTACATTCAATCAATAATGTTTGAATCGTGGCGTTGACAAATGCAATACGTTAAGTTTTTTCCCCTTTATTTCTGTCACACTCCATAAAAAAAATTATAATTTCTGACTAAAACGTCTTTACTACATTTCACCTAAGGTCAGGCATGAAGTTATATTAGAAGACATCATGATAAGTTGGTTAAAAACATCAGAAGGAAAGAATCACTTCAAACAAGTAAAAGTTTAGTACTTTTGTTTATCCCCTGAATGTCTCTATACATGACTAAATAACAACATAACATTATTCTACAAATGGAGAGGAAAACAGTTTTCGTTAATGACTGGGAAATTTTGTGAGGAAATAACGAAGTAGTGAGAATAAACTAAGCCTGAGGCACTATCGAGGGAGCGAGAAAAAATTATAGTTTTAAAACGGACTAGGATCGTTATCCCTTTCTGTTAAACGTGATAAAATAAAGACAAAGGTTGATTAACATGAATGGAGGACCTTACATAGTAAGTATAAATATAATTGATTTGGCATGCAGTTTGGTTATAAAACTTGAAAGTCATCTCAAATGTGGTTCGGTATGGCCAGGTGTTTAAGGCACTCGACTCGTAATCCGAGAGTCACGGGTTCGAATTCCCGTCACACCAAACATGCTCGCCCTTTCAGCCGTGGGGGCGTTATAATGTTACGGTCAATTCCACTATTCGTTGGTAAAAGTAGCCCAAGAGTTGGCGGTGGGTGGTGATGACTAGCTGCCTTCCCTCTAGTCTTACACTGCTAAATTAGGGACGGCTAGCACAGATAGCCCTCGAGTAGCTTTGTGCGAAATCCAAAAGCAAGCAAACCATCTCAAATTTACTTTTTTTATACTTTATAAAACACCGATTTCCACAATAAAAACATATTCATAACAAATTTAATGATGCACAAATTAAGTAAATCATTTGTTTAAATGGTGTATGAAATATACAGATAGATAAATAAATAAGCATGTTTACAAACCTACATGCATTCACACTAGCATTTTGATACCTCCCAGTGGCATGGCGGTATGCCTGAGGACTTACATTGCTAGAAATCGGGTTTCGATACCCGTGGCGGACAGAGAACAGATACCCCCATTGTGTAGCTTTGAGCTAAATTGCAAAGAAAACAAACAGCTACAAGATTTGTTCCTGAATCCGCTACCAAAATTCATTAATGATGAAGTGATTTTGTGTATGTGTTACATCTGTTTGCATGATGTTTTCGAAATTTAATGAGGTAGTCTCGACCTGTCATGTAAAGCAGAATACAAAAACTACAGAACTAATAAGTAAGTTGTATAACAAAGCAAGCAAACGTCCCTATAGTCACAATCAGAGTATGAATTCTTACACAATTAATTAAAAAAACACGTTTTATGATCTTTACTAAGATGAATGACGAAGCTTAAAAAAAAGCCTCCTACTTTTACTTTCTCTGAGATTAAAAGTTATTTCTAGGCACTAATTGTAGAATGTAAAAACTTGTCTATTTAGCCAGTAATGTGTTCAAGATGTGTGTGTGTATGAGTGTTTCACTGTAAAGAATATAATTGCCAAATTTTTATGTATTTATTCAAGATTAATACTAATAAAAAAGATATATGGCTTTTTCTGCTTTTGATAACTCGTGAACAAGTGTTTTAGCTATAAGCATCATTTGTATTTTAAACATTGAGGAAAGGATTGTTACTGGATTTTGTCAGCGAATACACTTTTATAACTTAAAAAATGAAGTATATTCAGCCATAGATTTAAGGAAATAGCCAATCCTGAGAAAAGAGAGTCTTCTAAAAAAGAAAATCCAAACCCTTCGGCCATGAAAGCCATTTCAAAGGCTTCAATGCTGCATTTTTAGTTTGATTGCAATAGAACTCTAATGGCGCTGATGGAAATCTCGTGTTGTTTACGGGTTTTAAGGCTCTTCACGTTGTTTACGAGTTTTTATTTTTCTTGTATTTGGCTATTTTCCATGTTGTCAATGCAAAGCTAATGGATCGAATACTAGTCTCCGCCCTTTCAGTTACAGCCCCATTTACAAAACTATATGATAACTTTAGTTCTATAAGCATTTCATTATGCCCCTCTTCTCTTGCTGACATTTTACTAGACTAGTTTCTTTTTGGGGTCGGAAGGAAATCAACTAAGAGATAAAATAACGACGATGTGATACGTTAAACTATATTATTAATATTTAATATAAATGATTTTTATAATACATAAGATTTATGTTTTTCCTTTTAACACTGCTTTTTTCCCTAATACAGAGAGAAAATTACATATAAATAAGCACGACGATTGCTAGTACACGTCTGAACGACGTTTCAAGAAACAAAGCTTTATTCTCAAAGTTTTATAGATATCCCAGAATGGATGGATATTTTAAAATTAGTGATTGCCATAATTAGACATTTAGTTTTCAATGAGCACAACTTACAGACACCGCATTTACAAACTGTATCTTAACAACAATGTCAAAGAAGAAATTGTATTTTTTATTTAGATTCGAGAAACAATCACAAAAATAATATACGTGGTGTACAAGTTCAACAGTCATTTTTTATAGATTTATTAAACAGGTGCAACGCACTGTAGTATTTCAAATTTAAGACGCCCTCCAATTTAAGACGCACCCCACTTTTAAAAAGGGTTTTTCAGAAGAAAAAATAGATGATGATTAAAGGGAGTAAATATGTTTTAAAAGAGTTTATTAACGAATTAAAAATGTTAGTAATGTATTTATAATGAAATATAATAAAAAAACTTATAAACTATACAAGAAATTTAAAATTTTCATTACAATAATGTTTCTTCCTGTTTTTTTTTATTAAATCAGAATGTTACTGCGATGTTTCTTCTGATAATTCTTCTGATTTACTGTTATATTCTGAAGTTAAAACATCTTCATCGTTTGATTCACTATTTTCCAAAATAATGTAATCTTGCGTTCCATTTTCTACGTCTTCAAAATCTGACGGCAGTTTTTGACTAATTGTTTTCCTTCACCGTAATGATAAGCCTTCTCTTTTCATAAATTTCTCACACCAGCCACAAACAGCCTTGAAAAAATTACCACTATTTCCTGCACATTATTTTGTTTTCAACATTAAGACTACTCTCGTTACAGGCAGTCCTTTAGTTCGTAACTCTCTGAAATATGTTAAAATGGCGGCATCAATATCGGGAGTCTTCTTTTTTTTTTCTCGCCAGAAAATGACTTTGTACTTTTTTTGCAAGAAAACAACTTGGTTTTCATACCACGCCAACAACGTACATTGGCCTCACTCACTATACATTCTTTACCGGCTGCACAATTCCCAATCTGTTCAGCGCACAAAATAACTTTTCTTTTAAATTCGGCATCGTACGTAAAACGCTTTTCCATGGGTAACAAAACGCAAAAAACACAATAAAATAGTGCCTGAATAACAAGAAAATCAGACAAAGACTGAGAACGGTGATATCCAACTACACCGCAATAGGAGCTGACATTAGCAAATTTGACATTTTGTATGTGTGTTTTTAAGTCTTTCTAAGCTAAGTTCTTTGTAAAATATAGTCCAATCTGTTTGTTAATGCAGGATTTTTTCGAAAATCGTTGTTGTTCGAGGAAAATGATGTTTTCAAGACTTTCGAAGAGTGAAAAATAATACCTCGAATTTAAGACGCACCCTAATTTTCAGTTCGAGAAAATGTGAAAAAGGCGCGTCTTAAATTCGAAGTAATACAGTAATTTAAAATTTAAAAAAAATTCTACCTACGTTACTCCAGATAAAAGAATAGTTTATTTGGGACTATTTTCTGTAATTACAGATTAATAAATGATTAGCTTTGAAAACTAATATGATCATTAACTGATGACAACTTTGTCTTAAGCTTACATGTAAGATACTGCTCTAACTGTCTGTTTTCCTGACTGATACGTTAGTACGTTCCTGTTTACCTTTTACAGTCTTTTAACCATTTGCAGCCATAATGGTTAAAAATTGGTTCTATATTACATCTGTTCTCGTTACTTATATTTATATCTTCTGTATACGTAATATTAGCATGTAATATTAAAATGAATCTCTTCATTACTAGAAATGCTGTATTTGAGATGTTTTATAAAATATATACCTGTATTTTTATCAGTGTATAACCAGGAGCTCTGAACAAATATCGAACACATGAAGTGCATTTTTAAATATTTTTATTATAATCTTAAATAATTCGATTTGAACAAAAGGAGGTAATTTTAAAGCCTTTTGGATATAATATAACTTTCCATTCTCCGCTTTCAATAAGAAATACATGAACATTATTTTCAGTGATTTAAAGCTAATCGATGATGAAATATCTCAATAAAAGAATTCTTTATTGATTTCCAGTTACTTGGCGGTCAATAATTATAGTTGGTGAATAACTGGAGTTAAATTAGTATTGTTTATAGTAATTGATGTTACAAAGAGGTCCACAATCAGCCCTACCAAAGTCCGTTTCCTTATATCAAAATGTTTCAGGTTATTAAGAAACAATTGCGTTATGAAGATCATACAGTATTGAAGTGATTTTTTTATCCTGTTTATTAACATTTAAATAGAACGTTTTACTTTTAGAGAATTTGAATTTGTTTAGGGAATGATGTCAAATATAATGGGAGTGAACGAAAAAGATGAGCGTGTGTCATTTCTTTCTATTTACTAATTATCCTGTATGTCAAAAAACAACAGTGATTTATACTTTTTTGATTTGGTGGTGATATCCTACTCAGATAAATCCTGACTTAATTTTAGAGTATAGAAGGGAAAGAAAATTATTTGATGAGTGAATGAAATTTCATTCTTCTTTGAATGAATTTTCATTCATGTTTCATAACTTTCAAGCATCTAATGGCTCAGCGGTAAGTCAGAAGGAATATAACGGTCATATCCGAGTTTCGATACCTTTGGGCAGCTTTGTGCTGAAGTGCTGCCAAACCAAATTTTCGAACCGTGGTGTATAACCTTTACAAGAAACCAAGCTTAAACGTTCATTTTCTGGTTAAATAACCGGACTCTTTTTAAGGAAGCAAAATAAATATATCCTATGAAATGCCTCTAACTACACCATATATATATGTGCACACATGCTTATATGAGTAAGTACATGAAAATGCAGTAAAACATAATCATCATATAATCGATTTTGTTTATTTTTAGATATTTTCGATTTGCGATTGATGGCAGTGATAGAAACGTTGAAGGATAATATTCTAAATTATTGTTAAGTGTTATGACGGTTACCTCTAGCATAAAAAACACATATTTATATGTTCGTACATAGCCTACTCACAAATGTTCCAAATGAACTGCATTACGAATGGAGTTAAGTTTCTCTGTTCACTAATGTTATTTAGATTTAATGACTGAAACAGTGTTTCACGTTGATGTAAATTCAATAAATGTGAAAAGGATATGAAACATCAACACCCTACAATGGGCAATATTAAACCATTAATATACATTTTGTGTATACGATTTAATAAAACAACATTCCTTCTTGACACGTGTTAAAATAATCAAATTCTGGGCGTCATCAGAATAAAGTAATACACTAGTTTTAGTAGTTTACCTTATCTGTAAATTACGTTTCCCCACCAGGTGGCCAGACAGTAACCACCAGTTTCGTTCTATCAACTTCTGTCTACCGTGAGCCATAATAATCGAAACGGTTAAACGGGAAAAAATAGGGCCAAGCAAATGATTTCCAACTGCTAGGAACACGATATAATGGCACGGTGAATTCGACTTTACGGTTGTCGCTGACAGGCTGTGCTTAATCAGATGTCTACAGCCAAGGCAGACGAAGTGAATCTCCTGTAAAGATTGCTGATGTAAGTATGAGTGGTAGATGTCACAGAAATCGATAGAAACGACAAAAATACTTTCTTTAATCTGTACTTGCATCTTTTAGTCCGGCATTAAGCGGTCAGTGAATATAGATAAATACTTTCTTTGTGTGATTAGGTTTATTCTCACGAATTTTATTTTCTTTATTTCGTTAGCCTCTTTCATATTAACAATTCCCAAATCCACATAGATTAAAATCTGAGGTTTCAACGACAAGTATACGACAAACGGTAAAATGTCGTAGAGCTCAAATAATTCAAGAACCAATACTAATTTTCATCTTTCTGTGTACAAACACCACCCTTGTGTTTTGAAGCATTACATTACTGATTCTTGGCTCCCAGTGGCATAGCGTTATGTCTGCGGACTCACACCGCTAGAAACCGAGTTTCGATAATTGTGGTGGGCAGTGCACAAAGAGCCCATCGCGTAGTTTTGTAGTTAATTTCAAACAATCATTTACTTATTTTTGGTGATTATGCAATATTTGTTTTTCGTCAACGAAATAACATTTTACACTGTGATTACTTTCTTGTCGCGACTAAGATAAATGACGTACTAGAACGAACAGTCAGTGAAATAATTAACAATTTATTTTATTTTACTTTGAATTAAAAAAAATATAGTTACTAGATGCAGTACGAATAAACCAAGCTTAAGAAAAACAATTTTATGAAAGATTAAACACTATAACTGTTTTTTACTCCTCACATGTATTAACAAGAATGTTGTGGTGTGTTGAATTTAACCCAACACTACTCGACTAGGATACGTGCCAATTTTGAAGTATGAAGGAAAACAAGTAGACAATATCACTCAACGCCAACTGGTGGAATATTTTAACCAAATAGTGGGATCTCACTGTCACTTTTATAATGCATCTATTGTATCAAGGTGAGGATTTTTTAATTTTTTTTTTTAGGGTAACGGGGTGCGAATTATAGAACCTCACTTCCGCAAACTAACTTTTAGGCTACGCTCTACTTTTGTTTTTGTCCTACTTTAAAACTCACGTAACTTAGTTTGATAGTCAACTCCGAATTGCCTCCACTCTTCTTTTTCAGTCCCCCCCACATGACCATATGTTACTAGAAGTGGTGATCGCACAAAATACTGGGCATTCTGTCTTAATGTTCAGACTTTTTCATAGGAATTTAGGCATTCATCATACTGATGATCAACAAATGTTGGTCAGATCAGAATTTGGTGAAATATACTGTAACTGACGCATAAACGTTATTTATAACGCCGAATTAAAAAAAATACTACGTGAAAAGAAAACAGAAACTAAAAGTAGTAGTGATTGGTCCCTATCACATCGTTCCTATCTTTCAATTCGCTAATTAGAAACAGGAAAATATTTGAATTTTTTTCCCATTTGAGAGAACCCGCGTTTTTGTGTTCTTCCTTCCTATCTGTCGGATCGTTTTTTGTTACCCTTCCAATGCACCTTTGATAGTTATTAGTTTCATTAACCTTGAATTAATACATTTAAAGGTTCGTGATGACGAGAAATCCACTTGAAATAAAAATATAGCTCAGAACGGCTGGTACGTGCATTAACACTTTTACTAATAAAGTAGAGAACAAAGTTTCGACCTTCCTAGGTAATCTTAATCTGAAGATGACCTAGGAAGGTCGAAACGTTGTTCTCTGCTTTATTAATAAAAGTGTTAATACCCATACCAGCCGTTCTGAGATACATATCTC
The DNA here is from genome assembly GCF_004210375.1 of Tachypleus tridentatus. Classification (NCBI taxonomy): domain Eukaryota; kingdom Metazoa; phylum Arthropoda; class Merostomata; order Xiphosura; family Limulidae; genus Tachypleus; species Tachypleus tridentatus. The sequence goes on from NC_134830.1 coordinate 70,092,279, forward strand.
AAGATTAAATGTCTATATGTATTCATAGAACATGCTACAGTACGTCTATAGCATGTTCATGACAACATTTTAACTCTATCATGCACTCTGCTTACCGGTTCTAACTTTAAACCTCTCACTCTTTTTCTGTATACATATATTTATCTCTGTTGTTGTTGTTATTAAACACCAAACTACACAAAAGACTAGCTGTGCTCTACCCATCACGGGTATCGAAACCAGGTTTCCAGTAGCATAAAGCCGAAGACATACCACTGGGTCCCTAGGGGCATATCTTTTTGCGGGTGTGGTATATGACAGACAGTATATGTGATATATTAAAGACGTTCTGAACTGTTTTTTTAGACACTAATCAAATGCATGTGTCTACGGTTTATTATAATAAAACTATACTGTTAATTCTTAGGATTAGACAGAAAGTATACGACTTCTTTATTAATAAAGATAGAATTATCTTAATAACGTTTTTACATCATGCATGATAAATATACCAAAAAATTAGGAAACTCTTGTCATTTACTTTTGGTAAATTTAACAAATTTCCAAAGAAAATTCCGTAATAGAAATTAAATTTTGCTAAACAATATATAGTAGCTCATTATTTAACTTTAATGTGATTTAAATTGAGTTTACGTTTGAGATAGACCATTGTATACATTTTGAACCATGCCATCAGTTTATTATGCCACTGAACTAATATTTCAAACTTTTTGAGGAAACCTCGCCCTTGTTATTTCTCATGGATCTACATTCTCCATCTCATTTCTCAACTGGATTACCTTATCTCACTGGCTGTAATTTTTGTGTTTTATCAATAGAAACACTTCCTCTTACCACACCCTTCCTGGTATTACAAATTACTTGTGTGCTTATAACAGTGAAAGAAAGTATCATTTATGTTTAATAGCATGCATCCCGTGAGCAGCAACAGTTAGTTATTTATGAGCTTTTCTACATCAGTTTATTGTATGGAAGGTGAATAACGCATATTTAAGTCATGAAATGAGACTTAACCATAAAATGCCTTTACTCTTGGTTCTTGATAGAAGGTCTGAAACCGATTCAAAGGGCACACGTCCTTATAGATTCGTAGCAAAAGAAATATTGTTTGAGCTTTTTTCCTCATTTATCTGTTCAAGTTCATTGATTTCTTGTTAGTAATCAACTGTTTTGTTCTGTGAAAAGAAAGGCCCCACTTTTATTTTTGGTCCTCATTGCACAAATATTTAGGCTGTTGTCAGGTGAGCCCAAGAACACAGAATTGCTTGAGATAATATATTCGAAATAATTAACGTGAAGACAATATCAAGAACTTGCAATCTTTTATATACATTTTCATATTAAAAGTGCCATCTATACAATCAGCTATTTCATCAAAACCATAAATTTAACGACTTAAACAGACCATTGGCAATGGTATCAACAATTTTTTTTGAACAAGATATTCTGTGCTCTTATGTTATTGAAAACGCTGGGATCACTTTTTGAGCACATTTTATTTTTACAGAATTACTGTAACTATAACTATCATTTTGTATACATGTTTTGGATCTCTCGCTGTTTAACTAGACGTTACACAGCTATTTGTTTACTTACAGTTTAATTAATTTCTATTTTATATAACATATGAGTGAAACATACAAACGTCTACCCAGGCACCGTATCACCACGTATCAAAGAAATCCTAAATCTGTGGGCTTATAACACTTAAAATCGAATTTTTATACCTACGATGGGTACAACACATATAACCCATTGTGGGTATGTGTCATTAACATGTCGTTAAGGTTGATTGTTAACTAATAGATAATAATACTTTCCTTATACATACACAAATACTATACACTTAAGGTACAAAAGTATAAATAAATAATTTATATCCATCTTTATTCAGTCGACATGAAATGGCACATATAAGCAAAACCATTACATCACGTTGCATGACAATATATATATATATTACTATTTAACTCCATTAAACTTTATTTATTTTCACTAAAATATATGTATATAAACATATAGTCAGTTTGATATATTTGCACTCCATTTTTGTTTTACAAACCAAACGTTTTTATATACAACTTTCAAAGAAATGTATAGTATTTATATTTCTTTGCTTAACTATTAATTAACAAATAGTAAAACCTTTTAACTACAGTAAAACCTCATGCAGAAAGCAAATACCACCAGTAGAAATTAAGCCTCCAAGTGAAAGGTACAAAAGCGAAACAAGGAACATTGCTATATCGTTTCATCTAATCTCACAAACAACTAGCTTACTAGCTTATTACTGAAGAGCTGTGTAAAACTTACATTCAGGAACAAAATATTAATACCAAGAAAAAAATAAGTAGACTTTGATAGCCAGCTAATAATGTTAAGTTCAAACTAGTTAAAAGCTTTCGTTACCCAATCTATTCTGATCAATCTGTTACCTTGTTAGTATAAAAAGAGAATGCGAAATGTGACTCGGGAATAAGGACGAGTGTCGTGAGCGTGCATCCAATAAGAGTTCATAAAAACACACACATGTAACTTCATTATTCCAATTATTCCACTGGTTCTCTCGCGGGAACAGTTAACCCAAGAAATTCGGAGTAAGCCAGTAGAATGATTGACGAGAGAAGGACGTTCTACAGCCTGTGATCATCCAACATGTTATTACACACAAATCACGTTTAGCACTCAGGCCTTTTCCTTTGCCACTATAAAACACTGTCGGACAAACGCGACCAGCTCAGTGGACACCTGGGGCCTGAAATATAAGTACGTTATGCACAAGATATTGCCCCAACCATATAACTAAATAACTGTGTCAATATATATATATACATATTTATTTATAGTTATATAGTATATACATATATAGATAAAAAAATGAGTTCAAGGAAATAGGAAGCGTGTAAACTAGAGAACAATGCAACAAACGCAAGTGCACCAGTGTTGTATTCTGGTGTGTTCATGGTATTTCTTTGTACCTTACAATACTGCTATCTATGGGTGCTTTTTCTTCATATACTGTGAACTTCCTGTTTTTGATTACCATTTCAATGGTTTCAACAGTAGAAGTTTCCTTCATACTTTTATTACTGTGAGAGCTTCCCATTCTAATTTACAATATAACGGTTATCTTGGAAATGTATACAGTTTGCAAACGTGATGACTTTTATGGAATCAGAGGATAAAATCTGCAGAAGACATTAAAAGTGAATCTTCGTGAACATAAACTTTCTTCTGTTTAAGTAACCTAATTCAATAAACTGGTTTAGCTCATTCTATCAGCAGTTCAAACAAAAATATTTTTTGTTGGCTGACAGATGCGATAAAAATTTAAGAGTATATATAATCTTGTGAAATAACACGTGTTTTGCATACAATTAAAAATAACTTTTCAATTTTCTGCCCCTTACAGTAGACATGAACCCGAGTTTTTTTATTTGCGATAAAATTCAAATGCTTAACCAATTTTTCTTCAGAGGTTTGTAATTTATTTTAACAAAAACTGAATCTTCAATAGTAAATTTTAATAAATAAATTAAAACGGAACAGGTGCACCACGAAAAGTAGTGTAAAATTTAATATTATAGACTATATTATTTGTTCAAAGCAGCGGTGTAGTTCATCTGAACACAGATTATATGGATTGTTCAAAGTGGTATAATACGCCACATCACAGATTATATGGACTGCCTGAAGTGGTGTAATATATCACAGATTATATGGATTGTCCAAAGTAATGTAGAATAGACTGTCTGAAGTGTAACGTTATAGTCATTTTATAGAGAATAAGCACCTTCCCTGTTGCCCCCCAATTAGCACAGTGGTACGGGTGTGGACTTATACCGCTAAAACCGGGTTTCAATACCTGTAGAGGGCAGAGCACAGGTAGCCCTTTTTGTGGCTTTGTGGTTAAATAAAAAAAAAAACACACCCTGTAACGGTAGAGCTCTTGCGGGTACTAACAAGTTACTTCTACACGTAAACAAGAATAAAAAATTGTACTTTTGAAATTAATCTTTTTTACTCCAAGTTACAGTAAAAATATTAAAAGAAAGACACTAAATGTTGGATACGTCATATATACCATGCAAAAAATTCGTCAGGTTTCGATCAGCTAAAACACTTCAAACGGCATTAATTTGGAATCTTTGCTGTTGAAGTAGAATTGAGTCATGGATATAGAAATGCTGAAACTACTACTAAACATTTACTTAATGCAATAAACTTATTTTAAACCTAGAGATAAAGAAGGTTAAACAGAACATAAACTTATAACTACACATCAAAACTTAAGAATTTTATTGAAAATGTATGGTTTTTAGTACTCGTTATTCGAACAACTTTGGTTTTATTGTTATCCATCAACGGAACTTTTAGAACACTCTGACTCGAAACTTACAAGAACTTGTTTTAATTTACAACTTTATTCTCTATTCCCCCAAAGAAAACAAACACTTTAACCTTATTGCCATAAACAGTCGCATACAATGAACCTTACATTCTATTGATTGTTCAGAGCTGTGTAGTATAGAATGTCCGACTTCTAACTGGTATAAAAAGTTATGATAACACTACCGCTAGTGTGGCAAAGTTAATCACGGCTTGAGTCTCACTTGTATAAATTTCTTGTTTATTTAACACATTTTCGTTCATAAAGTTTTCAAATATGTTAACAACACTTAAACTATAAAACAATAAGAATTATATATTCTGTGTGATACAAAACCAGCATTTTCCTCAAAAGAATTCAAATACAGATTTAAAAGTAATTTTATCATTTTTTCGCACATATACAGGTAAGTACATTTCATATATTTGTGTGATCACTGAACTTTGGTTATAGAACTTAGAATATTCATAAATAACGTTTCTTCTTATAACATCTTGTAGCATGTCGAACCATCTTTGCATTCGTATTATTGCGTAATTTACACAGGATTTGGAGTTTTGTGCAAAAATCATAATAGCGATGTTTTTACATAATAACACTTTGATGCATTTTTTTGTTTTATGTTTTTTTGAAATTTCGCGCAAAGTTACCCGAGGGCTATCTGCGCTAGCCGTCCTCAATTTAGCAGTCATCACCACCCACCGCCAACTCTTGGGCTACTCTTTCACCAACGAATAGTGGGGTTGACCGTCACATTATAACGCTCCCAAGGCTGAAAGGACCAGCATGTTTGGTGCGACCGGGATTCGAACTTGAGGACTCTCGGATTAGGAGTCAAACGTCTTATCCCACCTGGCCATGCCGGGCCACTTTGATGGAAACGACGATATATGAGCATTACATTATTATCACGAGCATAGGAAGAGAGCAAATGAAGGAAAGCATATCATTGCAGGTGCAGGTGAACTAACAGTGTGGACAAATATAGATATGACACCAGATATCTGAATTTCTAAGTAAAATGGCATAACAGCTAAATTAAACTTGGGAGAGTGAGGAATAGAAACAAATGATATGTGCTTTTATACACTGCCTCTCCTATTTGATGATTACTCATATTTAATAAAAAGTTCTGGTTCTTTACTCCAAAAAGTAAACTTGTTTCTGTACTCAAACTCACCGTAATTATGATATTCTGAATAACGAAGATGCTGTCCCCTACATATGTTCTAAGTACCACATACGAAACCGTTTAACGTTTACTGGATTATCTTATTTCCTTGAGACATAACTTTTATGTTCATTTTTACACACTTCAAAGGAAAGGTTTTCAATTTTGTACTATCACAGTATTTGTACACCATGAACTGTAAGAAGCAAATAATTTAAACTTATCGCGAGAATAATCTAGGTTATAAATAATGTTAGCTAATTATAACAGTTTTGGTATTTGGTACTTGTAGCCTTAGGCGACATATGGGCAAAATAACCGGGTCAAAGAGACTTTAAGATTCAGTTGAAATCTTTCTTAATCTAAAATCCCTGTACGAAAGGTAGGACAATTACCAACTAGCATTCATAACTTATAAGCAAGTTTAGCGACATATTAAGTTTCGATCCTAGACCTTCCGCTATGCAGCCCAACACGTTAAACTCTAGACAATACCAAAGTCAGTTATAGTAAAATAAAATAATTATTTTAATCAAGTTTGTGAAATATATTACTAAAATTATGCACCTTTAACTTTTAACGAACTTAAAAAACGCAATATCAATCTGCTTCGATGATCTGTTTAATATTTACATGAGATAACTGTTAAAAATGTAAAACTACAAACATCTATTTAACAAAAACAAAACTCAAATATATTGCAACAATATATTTCTAACTAGCAATAAAAGAAAGTCTACTTTTATATAGTGCAATAGTTATTGTAATCTTATATCTAGAATACTTGGCTAAAGAAACTCTTTTACATATTTCATTGAGTCAGAGAGCAGTTGATTGGTTAAGGTAGCAAAGTGTGGATCCGAGGCTCTATGGTTCGAGTCTCGTTACCGCTCACACCTCAACTCGCACTCAATATTTTGGATACGAATGTGCATTATACGAATTACTGTCAATTCTACTTTTCAATTAGAGTAGTCCAAGAGTTGGTGATTAGGGCACTTGATTCGCAATCTGAGGGTAGCGGATTCGTATCCTGTTCTACCAAATATGTTCGCTCTTTCAGCTGTAGAAGCGTTATATGTGATGGTAAAGCCCAAGAGTCGGCAGTGGGTGATGATGACTAGTTGTTTTTCCCTCTAGTTTTTTACTGCTAAATTAGGAATGACTAGTGTAGATAGACCTCCTGTAGTTTACCGTGAAATTCAAAACGAACCAAATCCTTGAGAAGTTTTGCGCTAAAAAGCAACCAACTAAACAAAAAATATTCCTCATGAAAGAAATATTAAGGTGTAATTTCACATATGATGTCTGTGTTTCAACTAGGTTTTCTTTCTGTGCTTAATTCATTTACATAAAAGCAAAATATTGTTACGCAAACTACTTAGTTATTGTTTTAAGGATATTTATTCGAGTTTCAGTTGAGTAGAAACATCCTCTGATCACATGACATATGATCTGCATCTTTAACAAAATGAGAGAGTGTAGTTGTACTGAATCAAAGTTCCTGTTTGTAAGCCAAAAATTTGCAAAGCATTTAAAACCAGTAACGTAACATTTATGACAAAAATCAGGCAAACTAGAAACTTTTTTCCGGGTTCTGTAAGATATGAAATGTGTGAACAACTCACATTTCTTATCTATCAACAAAAGGCCTCCAGGACAGTGGCTTGTGGGATAAAAGATAAATCTGGAATATTATTTTTACACACCTCTTTTATGAAATCCGAAACAGAGAAACTAAGAGTACTGTGAAGAAAATAAGTTTGCGGTTTACGTAATTTTTATAAGAAAATTCAGACCTGCCGAATGCACTATTGTTTTCTTCTACTTTTCAAAATGCAGCACCGATTCAGCATTGCTTCAACAATTCATCATACAAGAACTTCTTGTATTCTCAACTGCACTTAAAGAGCATATGTGTGTGTATAACTTGAATATAAACAGCAGTTTTTAAAATCGTATTGTGGCTTTTATGGAACGAAGGTTTAACTTTTTAATGTTGTTTCATGTCCCTGCTAGATACAGTTATAAACTACTTCATCGTGCCTTTTTACCTAATTAATACCAGAATGGCTGCTATGTACATATACACTGGCGATCACTTAACGTCCATCCACGTCGTAGGTTTCCCATACGTTTGCAAAATAATCCAGATAGATGAATCATGATATATTTCAGTCGATTTATGAGCTATATAAATGCAAAAATGTAGCGATATTGCGACAAGTCTGTAAAACAGCAGGAAGAACAAATATTTCTCGGCTTTCAAACGTACGTTACGTTATGCTAAGTGCCCATGTAATAGATGCGTTGAAAACACAAATACTTTCTTTGATCGACTTCTCAGACACGTCATCAGGTATCAGTGTCTATCAACAGTGGCTCTTGAACAGAAATACGTTTTCCACGAGTAAGATATGTAGCCCCCATCTCTGATAACGGACGATAGCTAAGATACTCTGATGGTGTTGTAAAATGTAGCAGACGTTAAACTGTGTCCTAACTGATCGATCCTTTGAGCAGTGCTCGACATTCGACTTAACATATATCACATAACGAACATTGAGGTGGCCAACAATTAGTCCAAAATCGTTTAACTCCGATGCAAACAGGAAAGCGTTGTTTCAGTCATGTTTCGATCGCACGTGACGTAGCTTGAAGACTCGTGTTCTATTCTATTCTCTGCTGATGGTGTAATAAAAACACGAAAAATCACGCATAAGGCACTTGGCTCTGCTTGTGTTGTTCAGACTGTGCATGCTACTATAAGTGATGTAATGGGGCGAGGGACAGGGGTGGGTCCTCCGATCATTCTAGAAGAACAAACAGCAACTAAACTGAGTCTGAACGTTGTTGACGATCCTGTCCATTATGTAACGCCACACTTCTGGCCTGATGGATAAAAATTACGCAATCGCCTTTGTTTTCATTGTCAGAAACCGATTCGAAGAGCATGACAATGGTTTCAATTCTCTTTTCTTGGCTAATACTATCATTAAATTTATCTCTAATTGAGCATATATGGAACGAACATGAACACAGTAGTTGCCATTGTAATCTTTCGCTGACATCCATGCACAAATGCATAATACAATCTTTGATGAATGTGTTACAACCGAAAGAACATTAAACACTTTATGTTATCCTGTGTGATCTACAAAGTTATTATAAAGACAAAAGATGGTCCAGCAAAGGTGGGATCCCAATAAATCGTCTAGTTAGTGCATATATATGAATATCAAAATAGATTGCTTTTAAAATATAGTATCTTATGTACACAGACTTTACGGCGATTGCCTTTGTGGTTTTATAAAGCAATTAGAATATATATGTGATATACGTTAATAACTAAGTGAAAAGGAAGTGGTATTTGGAAGCTCTACATCACATGTTTTTCGTAAATGTGATGACAAGTATTCAACAAAATTATACATTTAGGAACATCTGTAGCCATTTTATTTAAGCAAAATTATATATTCTTGAAATATATGCCATGTTAGGAATTCTCTTGCCGATTTGATTAAGAATGGAAAAAGTGTGTAAATTTTCATAATTTATCAATATCTTTTTTTATTTTCCAGTTATAATAAAACATATTTCATTAAAGATCTTTCTTTGGTAATATTAATTTTCGATAATCCGATTTACCCTTTACCTGAAGGTGGTATTCTGGATAGGAAAAACTAAGGGGAGTATGTTGGTATTTCCCAAACAGAGACCAATATAAAGTTTTCTACGAAAACAAACTAGTGAATTGGAGAGTATTTTTCCATCATCATAACAAATTACCTTGTCTCTCAAGACATAACGTAACTGTGTTCTATACAAACCACGTAAACACAGTTGACAGTATTAAAAAAAACGAAGTATCATTACAGTTTGGTAATCATATGTTACGTATTGTCGCGCACAGCCACCTTGCTTCATCCAAAAATAAGAAAAAAAATCGACTGTTACATTAAATGTTTCTAGGATTGTTTGTGAGGTTGCAGTTGAAAATTCATAACCGCTAAAATTGGCATGATTATTTATGCCATATTTACACCATAATTCTGTCACTAAACTAACCTCAACAGTTTAAAAATTTTCAAGAAAAGTTTATTAACTTTATATTATATGTGTTGTAATTTACACACAATTAGAATATGAAAAAATGTGTCCTGTGGATCTAGAAGAAATGTGGAAACGAATTATGGATAAGAAAGGTAACGCACAACCTATGTACAATGTATTGAAATACTCGTTTTTAAACCTAATTTCTATTTTTTAATTACAATACTGTACTGTTTTGTATGCAGTAGTTTACATCATCACATTTAAAACAAATACAAACGAGGAAATAATGCGTTAGTTGACTACATTAACAATATTTTTTTATTTAAAGAAACTGATGTCACACGCATTGACCTAGAGGTTAATATGCTCAACTCAAAACTTGACGATTCATGATTCGTCAAATACAAACGAGGAAATAATGCGTTAGTTGACTACAATAACAATATTTTTTTATTTAAAGAAACTGATGTCACACGCATTGACCTAGAGGTTAATATGCTCAACTCAAAACTTGACGATTCATGATTCGCGTCTCGTTGTCGCAAACACATATTCTACAATTTGAGATTGTGTGCGCATTAAGTGACAGTCAAATCACATTACTCAATGAGACTAATATAAAAATTGATGTTGGGTGATGTTGAATAGCTCATTTTCTTCTTTCTATCATTTCAAAACTAGAGACGTCGAGTGCTCTGCGAGACTTTCCAAAACAAACATGTTAGCATTAGCTGGGTTTTGTATATATTTATTTCAGTTTTCTTTATTTACAAATCATTGTAGAAAAAAAAAAGGTACTGTTTAGTTAATTCGATTAGTGTGATGGACGGAATAGAAGCAATTCTCTTCAATTAAATCAATTATTTAACTTAATCATGGTGTTATTAAGAAAAGGAACCCTCAATAACCGCGGCTGTACTTAGATCTTAACTTGGTCAAACGATGGAGCTATGAGATAAAAGTTTGTATTAAAATAAAAAAAAGAAAGAAAAGAAGAGATATTTTATAAGTCGTTACGCCGAGGCTAAAATGTGTATTTTTCAAGCAAATGTTTCCTCTTTTCATTCATTAAGTACATGAAAAACGATTAGTGAAGAAACTAGTTGGCTGATATTTTACTACATCCTATGGTCTGTATGTAATTTTATACAGCAATATTTAATGAGTATGGAAATAAAAAAAAATATGAATATTTGGTTCTTATGAGCGTTAGAAGGTTGAAGCCAAAGTTTACAAGCCTATAATTATCAGAGCATACAATCTCACAACTCGTTTGTACAAGCACATTTCCTCTGTTTTTTTCTGTTATGTGATTTGTCTTACTTTACCGTTCCATAAGTGGAACTTAATCTTACTATCGTATTGTTCAGCCACCTAGGACTTTTATTTTATTATTCTTTGTAAAACATGCATGCTGTCATTTGGATCTATTTAGCATTCCGTGAAGTGTATTCAGAAATATGATATTACTCCATTTTAGGCACTATGCCCAGAAGAGAAAAAAATACCACATTCCAACATATGGTGAACTTCTGAGCCGAACTACAGTTATGGTTGTCTTTTGACTTTATTAAGTAGCAAGATCATTATGAAGAGCATCCAACAACGCTTACGACAGAATTGAGTAGCGTTTGATTATGGTTGGTGAAACACTTCACATTATCCTATCAAACAACAAAACCCTATGACATAACTATAACATTAATCATGTAAGGTTATGATTTATTAATTTTGGTCCTTATTTAGCACACCCCCTTAATGAAGTTCATCCTCCTATGACTTTAGCATTGTTGCCTTATCTTGGAGTTTAGCTACGTTTCATGTGTAGGTAGCATATAACCACCAAATATTTTATTTTTTGCTATCTAGGGGAAATCCCTGAATTAATAGTCTATCTTTATAGAATTCCTCACTTTAGTTTTGCTAGTTTGTGAACAACGACAAAAATATATCGTGAATTTTAAACATGGTATAAAAATTTCTTTCACTACTTCACATTTTCAAGCTATATTAAACGTAATTTGTTTAGCGTAATGTTACAGTTTGTCGCACACGATGTCGCACGCGCAGCAATTGTTGAGATACTGAGTAAAAAGTAGCGTTGTGTTTTTATAAATAATGTAACAAAGTTACGACAAAAATACTGCTAGTAAAGCAAAGTTAACCATGGCTCGAGTTTAACTTGTTTGTTGCTTATTTTACTGTACTCGACTTCATAACGTTATCAAATATATTTTTTGTTTTGTTTTTTTAATTTCGCGCAAAGCTACACGACGACAATCTGCGCTAGTTGTCCTTAACTTGGCAGTGTAAAACTAGAGGGAAGGCAGCTAGCTATTCATTACCACCCACCGACAACTATTCAAATATATTAACAACACCTAAACTATAAAACAATAAGAACTACATGTTCTCTATAACACAAAACCACTACTTTCCTCAAAATAATTCATACACGGCCCCGAAAATAACGGGATATATAAACACAAAAGCAGAAAGTGTAATAAAATAAACCGACGTGAAAAGTAAAATCAAACTTTACTTTTCACATTTAAGTTATTTTTTTTTAATATCATGATTTAGTCTAGATTTAGATTTTAGAAAAAGCCATACTTCAAAGAAAAAACGCGTACACTTGAACTTTTGCTAACATTAGTATTGGAAAACAAAAAGACTTCTTTAACTCTTGATGCATCATTGTTATGGCTTCTCGACTGGAAGGAAAGATCTATCCCACAGACCTTGAAAGATGACATTTCAAGATCGCGAAGCCAGTATAAGTATATTACTTCGACATCACGACTGAGATTGCGTACAAGAAAATTCTTGGCATTTAATATTGGTCTTCGTGGTTTTATCGGCAACATGTGCTAACTTTAGTTTGGCACACAAGAAGAATTCTAATAATAAACTTGTTTTTCTATAGACTCATAGACTGTGTGATCAAATAGTGTGTAAGCATCTAGGTAGTAAGTATGAGCAACGTTCTACTTTCCAAAGAGCTACGTTATTGTTATCTGAAGACAAACAACGCTATCGCCAAAAACATTAGTTTCATTTTTAGTGCATTTCATAATAAAATTATGTAACTACTTGTTTAAGATACGTTATGTAATATTTAGTGGAATAATTTTTGGACATATACCGTGTTTCATCTGTAGACACGAAAGAATACAAAATGTAGCATTTAAAGAACGTGATATAGCAACGTAAACTATGTATTGGGATTAGTGTTGTCGGAGGATGTGTCCTCTCTATTCTTACTTATGCATATATAAAGACCAGTCCTGAGGTTAAGACTTATGTTCTGGGAAAGAGAACGAACGCTATTGTGTTTTGCTTCGCGATTTCCAGTAACAAACCGTAACATGGCAACATGCTAAAACATTAAACTTTTTTGTGGAAAATGTGCTTTATAAAATGTGTTTTATAAAAATCTTTATAAAGACCCCAAAAAATAGGTTTTCGTAGGTAATTTTCTTTTTGCCAAATTTTGATCTATACTTGCTGACTGATGGTAATGCTTCTGTGTGAAAAGTTCTAGTTGTCACCATATGAGCACTGTAAGCAGTTATAACTGATGTGTTAAATCTAACAGAAATTCCAGTTAAGAAAAACAATAAGAAACAGTTTTATAAAAAAAGAGTTACTGAATACTTGTGGTAAAACAGATTATTAGCAATGACTGTTATACTAAACGATAAAAGGATCAACGCGTTTGTGATATTACAAATAAGACAAGATTAAACTAGTAACTGGTATCAGTTCCCTAGCTAATTACCACCCCAGTGGTATGTCTGCGGACATAGACTGCTAGCAACTGGGTTGGGCAGAGCACAGATAACCCTTTGTGTAGCTTTGCGCATAACATTAAAACAACAAACAAACCTAACATATTTTCATTCAAATCAGATGTCTGTTTGTTTGTTTTGAACTTCGCGTAAAACTACACGAGGCGTATCTGCGATAACTATCCCTAATTTACCAGTGAAAGGAGAGGGAAGGCAGCTAGTTATCACCGCCAGTTCCTGGGCTACTCTTTGACCAACGAATAGTAGGATTGACCGTTACATTATAACACCTCCACGGTTCAAAGGGCGAGCATGTTTGTTGAGATGGAGATTCGAACCGGAGACTCTCAGATTCCGAGTAAAGCGCCCTAACCATCTGGCCATGCCCGCCTCTCAATTATTTGATGATTTAGCCATGTTACATTAAGTCTCACATCTCTTTTCTCAGTTTTTACTTTGTAGTGAATAATAAAATTTAAAGCACTCACACGTATTCATGAACCACAGGTAGATCTCAGAAAATAAATATGGTATTTTGCTCATGTAGAGAGACGAGTTGGATAAGAGCCAACCATAGTATGCGATGACGTAACACGTTGTGAGAAGGAACAACGTAGATGGATATATCGACCTCTACATCCTGCAAAATGGTACCATTGATGTCAAATATTATAAGGATTAGTCTTACTCTCCTCGTGTTTGAAAATGTAGAAACCAGTCCTTATTCCACCCAAATGAATGATAACGCCGACCTCACCGTACTCAACTGGCCAACAAATTTATTACTAGACAAGAGGAGGATTTTCCAAATAGAGCGACAAGTAAATTAAGGTCAACTGCTTTTGCTACTTATAATGACCAGATTTCTCAATGAAGTAAAATGTCACGAACAGTAAACATTCAAAGCTTTTTCTGTAAAGTGTTAATTTCAGAGTGTAGCCAGAACGACTAAGAGGGCTGGTTTTAGATCAATTACCAGGCGGATTACAGTTGCTTTACTTGCATAAAAATGAAACAAGGGGAAGAGTAGATGATTGTGTAATATAACAGTAAAAGTTATTAGTGAAATACTAAATATTCCAATTATTATTTGATTGTTCTTTTAAAAAGTAAAAGCGACATATTTCCTTGTCTTTCAATTTTATCTAATCTTTTAAATCAAAATAGTATTAAAGATATCCACCTTTCTAGTTAGAAATAACAGTCAGGTTTTCTTCACCTCTAAGTAGTACTGTATGTATAATATTAAACATAACTGCTCATTTTGGATATTAGCTGGAGTACCATTTGACGAGTGGAATAAAAGTTCGTTTCTAACAAAGGATTAGAAATTGTTTCTACTCTTTCTTAACATAAAAAGAAAGGTTTTTTTCAAGAATTCTATCAATGTGAAATTACCTTCCTCATGTCATCCTGTATCACAGTGTTAGGTTTGAAAGTGATTGGTCAAGAGAAGTGGAAACGTATGAGGAACAGATACACACACATTTGACGTTTATTTAGATACATAATACTTTTTCTATAACTAGTTAACAACCACACTTTTATGCCGTTTCCGCCCTTTTATAATTGGGCCAATGCATAAGAAAATTGTCCAAAAAGCCTTATAAAGGTGTGAGAAATTTTAAAATTTTGAATGGCTTTCCATGTCATCGATTTAGTTGGACCTATGGACTACTACAGTTAAAAACTGCAGTTCTCAGCTGGACAATATATGATACATGTGATTCAATATGATTAAACACGGATCTAATCACAATTTTTATCACCATGGCATATCATAAGCAGTATGATCGAAAATAAAACCGACATCAGTGTTTTGTGGAGTTGAATTTTTTCTTCAAATTACACAAAAGTGTGACATTAAATATTCTATCAAATGAAGCATGTAGGCTTTATAGTGTGTGTTTCTGGATGAATTAGAGACATTTATCAGACATGATTATTTATTTAATTATTATTTTATTGAGTATTAATGCGAACAGAGCCTAACTGGGCGACATCTGTCCCCTAGCGGATTAGCGATAAGTTTACGGCCTTGCAGCCCTAAGATCTGGGGTTGGGGGGAATATACAGAGCGCAGACAAACCAATGTGTAGCTTTGCGCTGCAACAAACATTAACCAATTACGTTTTTGTATTTTAAAGGAGAAATCCACTCATCATTTTTTTTTCTTAGATCGAATACAAATCTTGTGGATCTGTTTGGTGAAATGGACAACCTCACAATGAGGAACACCGGACACAGTTTAGTGGTTAACTTGCGTCTCGTTGTTGGTAAAACGTGATGCAAATATTAGGGGGTATGGGTACGTCAAAAAGTGACAGCCAACGTCCAATATTCGATCAGGCGAGAGTAACCATAGAGTTAACAGTCGATGCTTCTGACCAACAGATACCCCCCATCTAGCATATCAGTTCACAAATAGGATTGACCAACGCAAGTAGCTTTTGCGTAGTTGTACTAGTATAATCAAAACATACAAACGTAGTTTGAAGGCGAACAGTCGTAAAAGGCAAAAACAATGAGTCAGTTCCAGAAGATTTGTAAACACGACCAAACTCGCAAATATATCATTCGATGGACACTATAATACCATCTGTTTACACCTGAGAGTATCTTGTCACTACATCTTTAATACGTCATTCGATGGACACTATAATACCATCTGTTTACACCTGAGAGTACCTTGTCACTACATCTTTAATACGTCATTCGATGGACACTATAATACCATCTGTTTACACCTGAGAGTACCTTGACACTACATCTTTAATACCTCATTCGATGGACACTATAATACCATCTGTATACACCTGAGAGTACCTTGTCACTACATCTTTAATACGTCATTCGATGGACACTATAATACCATCTGTTTACACCTGAGAATACCTTGACACTACATCTTTAATAGGTGTGAATTAAAATTTTCCACTTGGAAAATATGTTGTAATGTTTCACAAATTAAGCACATCTAGTGCGTCCCTCGCTGATACAGCGGTAAGTCTACGGATTTACAATGCTAAAATCAGGGGTTCAATTTTCCTCGGTGGACTCGGCAGATAGCCCCATGTGGCTTTGCTATAAGGAATAACACAAATATACACACACCTGGGGAACTTACAATTGAAATATAAATCACCTCAGTGAATAAAATCTATTTGGTAACATTTAAATTTAGAAAAATGTGTGAACTAGAGGGCACATTACGTAATAACTCACTCTATGATTTGTGCCCCGGTGTTGGATATTTATTCCGTGGCTGTGTTTTTATTTATTCATTTACTTATTCTTTCTCTCCAAAATTAATTTTGTTTAATTTGTTTGTTTAAAATTAAGCACAAAGCTATACAATGAGCTCAATGTATTCTTTCCATCACAGGTATCAAAACCCAGTTTCTAGCATTGTAAGTCCGCAGACATATCGTTATACTACTGGGGTAGGGGGTGGGGTCTTTACGAAATTAAAGCTAATTATATTTCATGTAAAGTTTGGATGTATTTTGTAAAATCCACGCTTTTCCTTCTTTTGATGTACGCTGCTTAGAAACATTTTTGACTCTTACTTAAGTAAAATATATGTTTTATGTGTGGTTTTTAACATTGAGAGTGAAACTCCTCTATTGTTCAATGCAAGAGTTTCTCATCAAGGGGCTTAAATACCAATCAGATACGAACTAATACGACTGTATTTCTGCCAATATTTAAAAGGGACCAAAATATGTAACACAGATCACATATAACAAACAAAGTGTAATATAAAGGACAATAAGAAGAGAAATTGAGATTTTTGTTTAAAATGGGGCTTGTTTGTCCATTTATTTCGAAACAATCAACCACGTAACAGAACAATACTCTGCTTTGTTGTGCAGTTATAAAGAAGTTATTCATTAAAACTCAAACATTTTCGTAAGGAGCTTTCGTCATGTTTATTACTACATTAGTTATACACATCTAGCTCGTCTGAAGGTTATTGTTCGGGGTGTCAATGGTCGGTGCTTTGCTCGAACGAAATCGTCTTTGGAATGTCTGCGTTTGTGATTCTTTAAACATTCTTTAGATAAAGTTATGAGTAGCTCTTTGATTATTATTATTATTTTTCTTTTAGTTATCAATTTTTCCTGTATAATACAAATACTGCTTTGTTTGTATCTTTGAGTCACTCAAAGAACTGGCTTATTTTCTATATTGCTAGCTACACTACGTAGCATTGCATTGAACAACTCCTTTAAACGATAAAATAAAAACAAGTTGGACATTAAAAGAATAAAATAACTATTCTTTTTTTCAAAGCAAGCATGTATCTAATACGTAGTCCACCAGGTGGCTCGGTAGTAAGGCTGAGGGCTTTGTTTGTTTGTTTGTTTGTTTTGAATTTCGCGCAAAGCTACTCGAGGGCTATCTGCGTTAGCCATCCCTAATTTAGCAGCGTAAGACTAGAGGGAAGGTAGCTAGTCATCACCACCCACCGCCAATTCTTGGGCTACTCTTTTACCAACAAATAGTGGGATTCACCGTCACATTATAACGTCCCCACAACTGAAAGGGCGAGCATGTTTGGTATGACGAGGATTCAAACCTGCGGGCCTAAGAGTACAAGTAGAGAGCTCTAACCACCTGGCCATGCCAGGCCAAGCTGAGGGCTTATAACGCAAAAAGATAAGGTTTTGATACCTGTGCATGGCAGAGCAAAGATAGCCCACTGTCTAGCTTTGTGCTTAACAACAATAACAAAACGAGGATAACTGAAATGTGATTTGTTTCTAATGATAGGCTAATATTTATCGGAAGAGATCAGAAGCGATCGATGCATACATTAAATTATCGCATCAAAAGCTGCTATAATACAACACAGAAAATAATAATTTACTGGATCTTTTTGATGCATTAGACATAACAAATATATTGAATAACAGTTTTGAAGAACTCGGTCATGTTGGAGCTAAAAATACGCGTACTAGTTTTTTTGGGATTTTTTCCCAACCGTTATCTCCCCATCACTAACGACTAAATAGGCAGTTTCAGTTTTATCATTTGAACTCTGTATAGGTATACGGCCTAGTTTAACAAAGCCCTGGGCTAATACATTGCTGGAGGGTGAACAGCACAAAGGTTGGTCGTATCTGGTTCAGCACCCAACCCCCTCCTCTAACTCTCCCTGAAGACTGAAGGGGCCGTCAAGTCTCTTAGTGAACTAACATTGTTACCATTTGAAAGAAGGAAAGAAAAACCAGTAGTGCTCACGTGCTGAGCGCGCGCAGATTAGACGTAAATATTTTGTTGGTCAGACTTCTTGAAATATAGGTTGGGAATCACTCTTACTGGAGTAACATTGAAGCTCAGTCAGTTCTAGATCAAGTCGTTTAATTACTGGGGTTTGACTGCAGATAAAGAGGATTGTTGCCCTACTGGTGATGGCTTAATGCAAGTCTTCCATAAAGTGAGAAGCGCGACTTTGTGTCTCGCTTCAAAGAACCTTAATGGCGGAAACCTTTGCAAAATGCCAGATAACTAACAGCTTTTAGAAAAGGCAATTAGCTCAGAGAAGGCTAGCTTTCAGAATTAAAGTGAAAAGAAAAGTTATGCATCTACCAACCACTTTAGAGCTTAGTTAGTTTGGAAGTTTGATGTCGATAATGCAAATCAGGTAGTAAAGGTAAGAAATATTAAAGCTGAACACAATTTACTCTGACATTAAACCTTGGATGAATAGCCATGACTACTAATGGAAGTAGTTAAATCGATACTGATGACGGAATATACTATTTACAGTGTAGCTAACTGCACAAAGTGTCCACTAAAATCGAATGTTTCGACTAGTCCACAGCCACATTTTGTATGTTTAAATGTAATGATTTTCTTGTTTTAAGGTAGTATATGAAACATTACAAAGTCATAAATGATACAAAACGGTAGGCTTCAGTGATAGAGTTGTCTTTTCAGTATACTAACATAATTTTATTTTAGAAAAACATAAGATACTGGTAAATTACTGCATGTATAGCCTGTTTTTAAAGCGTAACCTGGAATTAATAGGCTGAGCAACTATAAAGTATGCAACAAATGCTGATAATAACTGAATGTTTTATACAATACCATCAGTAAAGCGACTGATTTATTTTGGAAATGTTATTAACAACTGTTAAAATAATATTTTACTTTCGACGTTGTTTTGAAGTTAAGTACAAAGCTACACAATGGGCTATCTGTGTTCTGCGAACCACGGGTATCGAAAGCCGGATTCTAGCGTTGTAAGTCCGCAGACATACCCCTGTGCCACTGAGGGACAATATTTTACTGAAATCTTCAAACAGATTAAAAGTTAGATCTCTTACTATTCACCTAAAAATGTAAAGGTTTTTGCAAGTCAAAATTTTGATACTTAATATTACATTTCTGAAGTAATTAAGAAAACGCCTACAAATAAATAACATTCATATTATTTTATATTGTTATTATTCACTACAAATGTAAGAGGTGTAACTACGGCAATGTCGTAAGCATTATAGATGAGTATACATAAGACAATATTTTATTTGCTTATCGTTTATACAGCTAGTTTCATACTTTCTGCTGTTTTGTTTGTTTGTTTGTTTTGAATTTCGCGCAAAGCTATACGAGAGCTATCTGTGCTAGCCGTCCCTAATTTTGCAGTTTAAGACTAGAGGGAAGGCAGCTAAACATCACCACCCACCGCCAACTCTTGGGCTACTCTTTTACCAACGAAAGTGGGATTGACCGTCATATTATAACCCCCCACGGCTGGGAGGGCAAACATGTTTGGTGTGACGGGGATTCGAACCCGCAATAATCAGATTACGAGTCGCACACCTTAACACGCTTGGCCATGCCATAAGGGTGATCCATCAACACTATTAATTCCCTTTACAATTTCTAATTCTGTTGGGTTTTTTAAATAAAACAATATCAAGATTCCAACCTCTCCTCCTAGGACAACCAATTCATCCAATCATCCCACATACTATTCTAGTAACCATTCACTGAATCCTTTCCGACAGTTAAATGTCTTTCTGAGTGTACACAAAACTTATTTTAGTCCTGAAATTACCGATTACATCAATATCCCATCACCTTTTCAATTACAATTTTCTAAACTATTTATACATCAAAGTGCTCGTTGGTTTTGGGCGTGTTTTTTTTTAAATTAAGTATTGCAATATCTAAGAACGTAAAAACATACTCAATATGATGAAATATGTATGCTCTACGGCTAGTCAGTGGTACAAAAACAAGTTGAGAATCAGCGGACTCGACAATTCTATGTTTTACTCACACTGTGGTTAACCTATGTTCATCCTTACATTTACCTGTAGGAACTTTGGTATACTAATAATAGGTGAGTTTCATCATTTATAACCAGATCAAGGTCAGATAATTCAATAAATACTTCTTACTGACATCAACAACAAAAAACGAAGAACGTCGTTTTTCAAATATTAATGCCAACATATTATATATATATGCGTGTGTGTATATAAAATCCTACTTTCGTATGAATATCAATATTTCTAAGAAATCTTTAAGTGTTTAGAAAATAATAAGTGGATCATTACCCAATTAAGCTAGAAAGTCAGAGAGGGGAAATAAAAATCGTATTTCGAGCCGTTGTACATCAGAACATGCATGAAATACGATCTGGTCGTTGAGCTGTCAAGCAGAATATGACCCCTATTTCTGCCTTCTTCCACCCTTAACCTTTTGTGTCACCTTTCCTCTATATTCTTTATGGTTCTCTGCGCTTTACGTTCAACAACACCAGCTGGCTCTGATTAGACTTTAGACCCACAACAATATTTTTAAAATGTCATTGACATCATATTCGCATCGTTGTTCCAAATAAGAGTTATCTAGAAGTTATAAAAAATGCAAATATTTTCAACGTAACGCATCTAAGTCAATGCAGTTGTTTCTTACTGTTGTTCCAATACGACATCTACAGTCGATTCCTTGATATCGAGTGTTTTTTTCTACATTTGACCAAAGAGTCACCATTATCGTAAAAAATGTTTGCTAAGCTGTTAAACACTTTTATAAAATTCGGTGTTGTAAGTTTATTTTTGCTTGCTCGATTGATTTGTTTTAAAATTTCGCGCAAAGCTACACAAGGGCTAGCGGTCCCTCCCTAATCTAGTTGTGACAGACTAGAGAGAAGGTAAGTTAGCTAGCTGGTCATCATCACCCACTGCCAGCTCTGGGGCTACTCTTTTACCAACGAGTAGTGATATTATAACGTCCCCACGAGCATGTTTGATAGGGCAAGGATTCAAATTCGCGTGATTAGAGAACCCTAATCACCAGACAATACAACACCGATTACTAGGCTGTAGTTTTAACATACTATTTTACATCTTCACGTCCAAACTTCTTTCCTAAATAACGCTTTGTACGACTGAATCATAGTTTCTCAAATAAGAATTGGAGTATCAGTCATCAAAAACTCGTAATTATTAAGGTTCACATTAGTATTATAACGCTGGGGTGGTCACACTGCAGATAGTCTATTGTCTCTAGCTCTATGATGAAATATGAACAAACAAAAATGGTAGCTGTATTCTTCGTGTACGATTAATCCGTTTACAGCGGCCTTGAAGATGTAGTTGCATTCATATCAATAGTGATAACTGATACATTATTTTAATTCATGTATTTAGCAGTTGAAAATATGGCCATTCGAAGAGTAATCATATCTTGTGCCCATCTTATGATTACATAGTCACAAGGGCAAAATAGTCATGAACGTTAGTAATAAAGACAGGCCAGATGTTCCAATGTTAACTGTGCAAGACAAACCAGTATGCTTGAAACTTGGAAAACAACCAGCTTTTATTTACGGGCAACAGAGTACAAGATGTTGAAACACATGTCTTTACTATAAACCAGAATAATTCGCTTAAGCGAGCGTACAGCTGTAGTACACGTATACAACGCACAAGACAAAAACTAGTTAAATACTGTGTCAGTTTTGGTTGTATGTCTGTAGTTTTAAATGTACTAATTTTCCTTATTACTTTTTTGTTACTGAATATATAAAGATGCCAAACACCTAAATAAACTGTCACTTTTAGTTCTATATCTCTATTTATAAATGTACTAATTTTCTTTATCACATAAACCTAATTCTATTTCACTTTTGGTTTGTTTTGAATTGCATGTATTGCTGTACGAGGAATATTTGCGCTAGCGGTCCCTAATTTAGTTAGTGTAAGACCAGAGGAAAGGCAGTTAATTATCACCACCTACCGCCACCTCTTGGGCTACTCATTTACCAACAGACAGTGGAATTTGTCGTCACGTAATAACACCCTCACGGCTGAAATGGCGAGCATGTTTGGTTTGACAGGGATTCGAACCCGCAACCCTCAGATTGGGAGTCGAACGCTTGGCCATACTAAGCCAGCTATATTTTAGCGACACTTTGTTACGCTTAATAAGCCACTGCACCAACTCGTCAACGAATGGTTTCCAGTCATCGAAATATCTATGTTTTAATCCCCCCCCCAGTGGCACAGCGTTATGTCTGCGAACTTATAACGCTAGAATTCAGGTTTCGATACCTGTGGTGAGCAGAGCACAGATAGCCTATTGTGTATCTTTGTGCTTAACATCAATACAACAACAAAGTATAAGATTAATGCTATTCATTTTTCCAATTTATCAATGAAGCATTCAAGTTGAGGTTTACAAGTCAATCAAAAATAATAAAAAAAGATAAAATTACAGCTACACTAAGATAGTTTTCTTTTTTAAAAGAGATATTTTAATACGTTCTTGTGAACATATATACCACCTCAGATGAGTTTAGATTTCATCTCACGTATTCACAACTCACTGGGCCGAACGTGACCCAATGATCAACATTCCAGTCTGTGGATGTGAGGTTCTATTGTCCACGAGCCGCTAGTGCATAAAAATGGGAAAAAAATTTAAAATTGTATTCCGACTTTCGGGGCCGTGGGCGCGTTATAAGAGAGACGGACAACATTCACTATTCGTTCTGACAAGAATAGCTCAAGAGTTGGTGGTGAGTGGTGTTGATTAGCTGCCTTCCCTGTAGTCTACCTATCATCTCAAAATTAGTGATGGCCAGTGCAGACAGCTCACGAGCAGCTTTATACATAACTGAACAAAGAAACAAACAATTCACACCTAATTAGAGTTATGTGTTACTCATTGCTGTTAGAAGAGTTACTTGCGTATGTTATGTTTGATTTTGTATTTCGCGCAAAGCTACACGAGGGCTACCTGTGCTAGCCGTCCCTAATTTAGCAAAAGACTAGAGGGAAGGCAGCTAGTCATCACCACCCACTGCCAAATCTTGGGCCACTCTTTTATCAACGAATAGTGGGATTGACCGTCACAATATCACACCCCCACGGCTGAAAGGGCGAGCATGTTTGGCGCGAGGGGGATGTGAACCCGCGATCCTCAGATTACGAGTCGCACGCCTTAACACGCTTGGCCATGCCGGGCCTTACTTGAGTAATAATAAAAATATAAAATTATATATCATATCTGTTTGTATCCGACAAAATTTGGTAAAAAAATATAAGGGCAAGAGAAAAATACCTTCAGGTAGGAAGAAGGAAACAGAAAGTGCTTAAGATCCCGAGACATAAAAATTCCATACGTCATAATACTTTTCTCTTTACGTTGCGTATTTAAGCCTTAAAAATATTTAATGTCATTCATCTATGAATGCTTTACAAGCCAAGGAAGTCAATGATTTCCAAGCCACTCTAAATATTTATTCGCCTCCTCAAAATTTTAACATAAACTACAACTCACGGAATACCATGTTTTTGAAGTACCAAAACACTGTAGACAAGAACTCCATACATCTACTCCCAAAGGAGCATCATCCAATCACTGAACAGCCCTGATTTCTCTGCAGCAGAGAGTAAGAAGCGAGAATATTTGAAATAAATTCGTTGTGAGTCACCCTGTTAATTTTAAGTTTATTAAAATAAAAATATAGCCATATGTTAGAGCTACCTATTTTATATCATTCCACCTTTCTTTTCGATGACTCTGCGGGAAACCTACAGGTTTATACAAGTAAAAACCGGATTTCGATACCCGTGAGGGGCTGAGCACGAATTGCGCAGCTTTCGCTTAATAACAGACAAAAAACACCCCCTTCACTCTCTTCCCCACTTTCAGAATTCCTGAGTCACCACTGGCAGCTAAAGTTAAAATAAGAAACAGCAGCGTTTCGAACTTTAATTAATATATTTAGGTATGTAATCAGAATAATTAATTTAAAGAAATCAGCAGGGTGTACCATCCATCAACGCATAGAACGTCGTAACTCTTAAAGTAATTCTTTAACGAAGTTACAAAAAACACAATTTTTTTAATGAGCTATTATTATATGGTAGTTTAGAACACTTAAAGGCATTGAACAAAATAACACCTCTTAAATTCTTGTATCTAAACTTCATATGAATATCTTCGTAATGTAATCAGCGGAAGTTTAAACAAAAATCCGTTGACCAGGATCATTAAGACAAGGAGGTTAGAAGTAATTATTCTTAGATCTAATTACACATGAAGTAATGCCAAGAAAATCGTACATTAATAGTAGAATGAAAAAGTAAACCATCTAAAAAAAATATTTAGTTGTGATCAACAACACTCCTCGCAAGTGCTAAATTTCTCACCCTAAAAAAAAAGTTGTCTATAAACATATATCAATCACCCTCTTGTTAGTTTTAGCTTTGCACACTGAAGCTGTTTTAAAGCTATTAAAAAAACAAGTTTTTTTACGAAGTAAAAGGTTCTTTTTTAAAGTGATGCTTATAAGTCAACAAAAAATATAGTACTTTTAGACTGATAAAATGAAGTCGGCTCACCACAAATGCGAGTCGATTTCGAACGACGTTCATGAAGGTGACACTTCGGTAGGTATACGTTTCTTTTTTAACCCAGCTTACTGTATTATCTTGCGTATAGGAATACACCTTTCTCTCGTAAGTGTCAAGGATAATTTCATGCAAAAAGGAAAAACGCGTGATACTTTTTGTTGTAGTCGGATACAAGCAAATGAAGGAAAAATGCTATACAAAGCAGTGCTTTCATTTGTTTTTGTCGTAATGTTGAATTTACACTGACACCCCCTTTTCGCATCTAACATAAATGTTTTATGATTTGTTGCTATGACAACCAAATTACAAACAACCGCTGTACAAATGATTTTAATAGCTACACTTTTGCTCGACAACAGATCACACAACTATCTGATTTTCTGCTAGTGTAATAATTTACTTCCCGCCGTCAGGCAGCTTCGATTTATCATCTATGGTCAAGTGGTCAAAAAGGGGATTTTTCTATAATGCCTCTTGTTCCAGAGTCTTTCATCTAAGGTCTAAGGTTACGTGACACAGCTCACTCACAAATGATAATATGAACCCTGCCCACTTCAAGATTTGAAATTACATAAGGATTTGCGATATGGAAAGTTAACATGATGGTTTATACTGACTGATCTTCTGACTATGTAAGAATAGAATTTTTTTTTTTCATTTTTACTGGGTTTTACCAAGTACCGTGCTGTGCAGACGAAGAACATGTTACTTAATGACGTCAGAGAACTAACAGAAAACACAAAGCACGTTGCCTTGTTAACAATCCCCGTGCAAAATTATTGTTAGTCGAAAAGTAAATTAAATTCACTCGGAAAAAAAAAAATCGGAACATTACCAGCTCAATTATTAAGAGCATGAATACGTTCACTCAGTTTAATTTATAACTGTTGTCAGTAAATAATATACTTATATATAGGCGTGTACTTACTACAAGTTTAATTTTTTTTCTTCTGTGAGTTCTGTCGTAGGTGTAGTGTATTTTGAATTTAGGCCTCGTCGATCTCAACTCTTTAGTAACGTCAGAGCAAATGATGAAACAATGAGGATTTACATCATTCCCCGCTGTGGTTTGCTAAAAATCATGCAAATATTGCGAAGGGTGTGAAATCCCACAAGCTTACTGGAGTCTGCTTGGAAGCCATATAAATGCAAATAAACATAAAAAGGAGAGAAGACGTGGAGAAGTATAGTTTATAGAGTATAGGTAAAAACAAATGAAAACCGGAAACCTATGCACATGTGATTGATAGCACAGAAACACGAAAAGATTGAAATTCTTTAGCTGCAGTAACATACGAATAGTGGTTTTGTATATAAGAATTTGTGTGGTCTAGTAAATGAAGAGATAAAGCTTTTTTAACCTAAGAAATCCATTACTACAAGCAAACCTGGTTTAACAGGAACGCTTTAATCCACATGAAAGGGGTTACAACTTATATGAATGTCTGAGTAAAAGTGAAAACTCATGGATTTCGTGACAGGTTTGCAAATTGATCATCAAGTACACTTCAAGCTGTATATTTTGCAAAAAAAATGTGTATATGTATATATATATATATATATATAGAGAGAGAGAGACAAGAGAAAAGGTTACCTTTACTTTGTTTTTGTAGTTCGACTGACGCGGAATGGACTCACAAACAAACTACCCAACAGCAAGTAAATCATTTTAACCAGCTATCTCTTACTTGATTACCGATGACACCAGAAAAAAACAAACAAAAAACAAATCTTGGGTCACGTACGTTAGATGCGTGGTGGCCCGGAATGGCCAGGTAGTTAGAACGCTCGATTCGTAATATGAGGATCGTGAGTTTAAATAAATCCCTTCTAACACACACATGCTAACCCTTTCAGCCGTGAGGGCGTTATAATTTACAATCAATCCCACAATTCGTTCGTAAAACAGTACTCCTAAAGCTGGCGACAGGTGGTGTTGACTAGTTGCCTTCTCTCTAGTCTTACACTAACAAATTAGGGACGGCTATCGCAGATAGCCTTTGTGTAGCTTTGAGTGAAATTCAAAAACAAAACAATTCTCACTAGTGCTTTGTTCATCAATTTACGCAAAAAAAAAAAAACAGTTTTATATGAATAGAACCTTCAAACAACACTTCTAACAAAATACACAAGTGGATTTGACAAAAGGTCAAAATATGGGTAATAACGTGTTGAGTCCTTGGGTTTTTTGCAGATTCTTCAATTATACTGATCCTGTACAATTGTACACGCTTCATAATTACAAGTATGTATCCTTTAAAGAAATCAAGTGTTTTTCGTGGCATCAGTTAAAATATATTAGTCAAAATATATTGATAAATAAATTGAAAAGATTAGTGAAAGACATACTAATCATTAAAGTAATAAGCTTGTTGAAGCTGTGAAACATTAGAAATAAAATAACTTTTCTATTTTTGTTTGGTTTATTTACATTGCGCTTGCTGTTCATCAATGACATGTGCGAAACACATGTATCTACGTAATTAGAGTAACCTGATTTCCAACTGATATTAACTGTTTTTATACAGATTTAACATACTCCAGGATCCTTACTTTTCAGCACCAATTTTAAAACAGGACACAGTATTATATTTTAAAAGAGAACAAAGTAATATACCTTAAAAGAGGGCAGAGGAATGTATTTTAAAACAGAACACAGTAATATATTTTAAAAGAGGAAAAAGTAATATACCTTAAAAGAGGGCAGAGGAATGTGTTTTAAAACAGGACACAGTAATATATTTAAAAAAACAGGACACTGTAACACATTTTAAAACAGGACACAGTAATATATTTAAAAAACAGGACACTGTAACACATTTTAAAACAGGACACAATAGTATGTTTTAAAACAAGACAGTAATTTATTTTAAAAAGGACACAGTAAAATGTTTTAAAACAGAACACAGTAGTATATTTTAAAACAGGACACAGCAATATAGTTTAGAAAATGGCACGGTAATATATTTTTTTAAACAGGACATAGTAACATATTTTGAAATAGGACACATAAAATAAAATACTTTGTCCTGTTTTAAAACACGAACCAAAATATATTTTATATCAAAAATTCAGAAACAATGTTTTTTCTTTAAAAATACACGTAAACATTAAAAATATTGAAGAGATGACGTTTTCATAACCTTTTATCATTGTCTCTCGCCCTTTCCCTTTACTTCATTGAGTTCTTCTAGAATCGGATAGATAGTTTACAGACATTATAAACAAAGCATGAACTCCTAAAATACTTCTTAGAATACTGATATTAACAGAGGACGAAAAATATGGAAACTGTTTAGGTGATACCCACTGAACAGCTTTACTTCTGAGAATTTGTATATCTTCATTACATCTGAACAGTTGTTATGTCCACCCTATACATCAACAATGAAGGTTCACGCGCTCTGCCTTTTCACCTTCGAGACGGACAAGTTTCGCAAAACTCAGAACCCGCAAAGCCAAAGTTTCGAAAGTCGATGAACCCTTCAAACCCGCATTCTGCGGTTCACACCAGTACTCTGTTGGTGCTAATACATGGCGCGCCTCGTTTCAGTGTTATTTGGATAATGAAGAGTCTAAAGCGGAAATCATCCGTTTGATTTTTTCTCAACCTAGATTAAAACTTATTCATAATTTAAGAGAAACGTTGTTACACTCAAGCCTTAGAATATTATGCCCCAGATACGAAGATTTAAAGTAGAGTGTCATATAGACATCCTTTTTTGTCAAATATCGCTAATATTATTCAATAAAGTGAGTAGTTATTAAAGGCCCATCCAACTAAGTTCAGGACTCCTTCGTCCGTAGATAAGTGTCTATGATTATCACTTCTCGAAGGAAGTGACCGAATGATAAGTAAAATTATATCAAAATCGTATTAACTGTATTTTAATGCTGTATTGATATAACGTTGCAACAAAGTTAGCAACTTAAAGAACATTTATGTAGTTATATTATAAAAACGGGAGAATGGGGCCTAAAAATGAAAGGTTTGTTATGTACTATGAAAAAATGGCAAAAACGTCTGAAAATCTTTTCATTAAATGAAATTTTGAAATTATCTTTTCAAAATATTCTTAGTATTTTCTATTGAATATTAGGTCACTAATTATCTCATCATTTTTAACAGTAGTTTCTGTTAAAATTAAGTCAATTTTTGTCTTTAGAACTCTTTGTTGAATATGAAGTCATTCGTTATCTTATATTTTCTGTTAAAAATTAATATATTCGAATTCTCGTTACATCAAACATACTGACCCTTTCAGCCGTGGAAGCGTTATAATGTAACGGGCAATCCCACTATTCTTTGATAAAAGAGTAGCCCAAATGTTGGCGATGGGTGATATCGACTAGTTGCCTTCACTCTAGTCTTAACCACTAAATTAGGGACGGCTAACTCAGTTATTCCTTGTGTAGCTTTGCGCGAAATTAAAAAAAAAATTCCACGTTGGGACACATTTACACTTCCTACTTATGAAACTGTTTCTCACCTCTTTTTCGATAATTCTGACATTTAAGAGAAACTCTTAGGCCTGTTGACATTGTAAATACAACGTAACTCTTGTTGGAATTTCAAAACATATCTTATTAGATGAAATGAAAATAACAGATTTTAACTGTTCAATTGCTATTTTCTTGTTAAAACAAATTTACTCTTAATTTCTCGAAATCAAACTACAGAGGTTTTTAAAATGTCTTTTCTTGCTTTGCTTATAACTTATTACTTACGTTTTAACAACAACGTAAAATCCTACATTTGTATTTACTTTTATTTCCTGGTTATCAACCATTTAAACATGTTTAAATTATTTGATGTACCTAATTAACCAAAAGGTTGCACAATACGGGTACTTCCTGTACAACTAATTAACGTACTGTATATAATTCATGATTATATGCTGTTGTTAAAAAAATACACCTTGAACACATTGACAAGTAATTCTCGCTATACTGGAAGAGGCAGTACATGTATATATATTGAAACACATAACGTAAATGTTCAACCGACAGCAAATATTCACAGTCACTAACCATCTTTTCCTATGTTAAGCAAATCTAAAGAAAGGTAATTTTAAGTGGTGTTGGTGCCTTAGGTAGTAAGTTTGAAGAACATTTGATTACGCAATCTTATTAAAATAATTTTTCTCTTGAAAAAATACTGTATTGTAGAAGTTTGGAAAAACTTTTGGCTTTAAGCCTTTGCAAGGAAGATAAATACCAACGGTCAGAGATAGCTATATTAATATGTAGTAATTATTAGAAAAAAATGCTCTAAGTTCTATTCTTTATTACATAATGATGATGTATAATAGACTTACTTAGTAATCTATGAAGAAAATGTATTTTTTCCAAGATACATTAAAATTTGAAAAAAACAACAGAATATCGAACAAAATTTTAGAATTGAACAGTAATTATAATTGTAATTCTATTTATAATATGTCTTTCGGTTAGTAAAATTACACATTTCTTTTTCAAATCAAAACGAAATCACAGACCTGCTACAGGGGATAACTTGCTGACAACACACCATCGAGGTTTCCACTGCAAAAATAAAAATAAATAAATAAAATAAACTTATATTTATTTTTGGCTGAACCACGTCCCAAGAAATTGTATCAAAATTTTAAATTTCAAACATATTTTGGAAAAAGAAAAAGTATGTAGTTGTTTTATACCTTCTTGCCATCACGGTACTTGATGGATCCTTCAATGATCGTTTTTGGATCGGACATGATCCGCTTCGACGAGATTCACATCATTCACCGCACAGAAGCAAAAACTTCATGATTTACGTGGAAGCAGCCAGATGCAGAAGATATATATCTGATCCCACAATAGCGCTCTCTATACCCAACGCGCGCTAGTACCTACGAGACGGCACTGAGTCGCCTACTCACTGCTTCTAAGAACGACACGAACAAAACAAATATTTCGTTACCTTCTACCGTACTAGCGCCACCTCGTGTTTTATTAACTCTCTAAAAAATTCGACCGTTGTGTTCCTTTAACTTGAAAGTAAAATTTAAAATTACACTTTACATTGCACAGGGCAAGCACTTGTAGAAACTTTCTATATGTGTTAACAGTCTAACAAATCTTTTTTTTTTTTTATAGTATGAAAGATATTGCATGAATTCATTATATACCAGCAACGATATAACAACAATTACGAGGCAGTTTTAAATATTACAAAGAATTTCCAAACACGACACGCGCATTCAAAACTACCAAGCAAATGCCACCAGTGATGAGTTACTAAACATACTGCTTAACAATTATTAATCGTATTAAAGCAGCTATCTGTTTGTCTGTTTATTTTAGAACAAAGCCATACTGGGCTATATGCTGCGTTTACTGACAGAAATAACCGCAGATTTCAATGTTGTAAGTCCAGCAGTCAACTACCCCAGTCATGAAATTAGAAATTATAAGCAATACCATATAAATTTCAGTCGCATACAAACAACTGATGGTCTCACGTAATTACATTTTACCGAGTGTATATCGACAGTTAGCAGACATACTTTTAAAAGTAAAATACTGTTTAACTGCTGGAACACATTTTAGTTGTGAAATAAAATCGCAGATTCACTACCATGTTCATAATGATTTTATTTTTCTAACTCAAGTTCACCACAGTTGTTGTTATCGAAAGTTCCAACACAATCTATGTGCGAGTGTTTAATGACCGCTATGTTCAACAGAGGGACAAGAACCCAGGGGTCGAACTCGCGTCAAAAAGAAGGAATGTAACATATTCGTCTAAAACATTGATTTATAGTGATAACAAACTGGAATGTATTCACCTTCACTAAAATTATATTATTTTCTCCGTAAGTGCATCTATGACAACATATTTTGCCTATTATTGCACAGCAAATAGAACATACGCTCATAAATGTTGTGTAACAGTGCACATCGTGACCAGAATACAACATGTATAACATACTTTACATAATTAGTATTAGAATAATTAGAAACAATAAAAAACATACAATATATTGTAACGGATTTACCGTTATACGTTTATTTTAATACCTACGTATGTTTCAGTTTGATGCATTGCGCTAATCCAGCGTGTTCTCTTAATTTGTAGAAGATTTTCGAGAGTAAGAATCAATAATATTTATAATTGTGATTAACGCTTATTAAAGCGAGGTGTGAGAATATCAGCTTCAAATTCATTTAATTGTCGTGGACCTGGATCGTCGATAAAATAGTCAGTTATAGACCAGCTGTAAAACTTGGTATTGTCTGTAGGTTGGTAAAGCTCTTGTATGTAAACCATCATTTGTAATAACTGTTAGTAATAACTGTTATTATAAATTGTATTGCTGTTTGTATGTTAAAGTGTGTTTGTGTTAAGAAAGAAAATTGTGTGTATCAATCTTGTTGGAAAATATCATAAATTTGATACACATCGAAATTCAATAAACTTCTAAATTCAAATTAAGATTTCCAGCTCACGTAACATAATAAATCAGAGATTCGTCCGAGATAAATTATAATACCTAACGATATATATATAAGGTAATGTGCTCTCTGTCTGAGTATTTTCAGCGAAACACGATACATCTCTATCATTAAAAAAAGTGTGAAATACAGTGTTTGATACTGACCAAAATCAAATCTTACTTATGAGCACATTCAGTCGAAGAAATACAATATACAAGTACCAATACATGGATGGATGGATGGCATATTCTATCTTTCAAAATTTACGACACCAAATAGAACGTGTAGTGCGAATTTGTATACCTTTCACACGCTATATACGATTTGCGACACCGAGTAGAACGTGTCGCGTGTATTTATGGACCTTTCACACACACACGTGATTTAGTTAACCGTATTACGATTTGAGACACCGAGTAGAATGTGTGGAGTGTATTTATGTACCTTTCACAGCACATGATTTAGCTAACCATATACTTTTTCATAAAAAGTAATTTGTTTGTCTAATTTTACGCAACGCTACTCGAGGGTTATAT